>NC_056559.1:27619099-27639743 GCF_013358625.1 Macadamia integrifolia
CCCCCCCCCACCCCCCCTTCCAAAAACAAAAGAAAAAAAAACCCAAAATTATTGACCACTCATTGAAAGTGAGCTACAGATCCCTTATTGTTTGAACAATGTCTCTTATCAACTATAACTAGCTTTTATTCTTAAAAATAAGATAACATAAAATTCCAAGTGGCTAATATTTTTGGCAAAAAAAAGAAAAGGAGAAAATTAAACCAAAATGGATTGAATTTTCTGTTATCGGATCCTATCAAGAGCCCATAAGCCACTATTGGTTGACGTCTCAACTCAAGAAAGGGCAGTAGGGGTGCAGGGAAATGTGGTTCACCTGCCCATATAGTCGGTCATTTGTCCATCCCATCTTCGAAATTGAAGTAATCACTGGAGCAAGGTGAGGTTGAGGAGTTGGTAACGAATAGGGTATTCTTCCCATTCTCCAAATTGAAAAAGATTACTTTATAAAAACCTTAGGAAAGTGTGATGAAATGTTGCAATGAACTGGACCAATGCTTTGTTTCATTTACATATAAGAGAGGTATGTATAATGTATAGCGAGGACCAAGAAGAACTGAGCAGTTAATACAAGGGTAGGTTGCTGATAAGAGAAGAAGCAATCACCATTGTCTTGCATAATCTGAGAATACAAAACTTTATTAGCTTTCACCATATGAAATGAAAATTAAGTGAGAACAAGTTGTCAATAAAAGATGGGCTCATCGCTACTTGGTTGCATGGTTAGCGCTGGGGCCAAGCAAGGGAGGTGCAAAGGCATCCAATTAGAGGAGAAGGGAGGTCTTTTCATCACCCCACGCGTCTTGATGTACGAGGATGCAACTAGGTAGGGATCTTTTTCCCCCAATTTCTAACCTAAGAAATGACCACATTTTTTTTACCACAGTTTGGGGACCTACATTTCAGCATCTGATGTTAAGAGATTTGCATGAGTGTTTTTTTTCCCATTCCTATTACATAGCATATGCTAGCATCTTATTGAGTTTATCTCTCTCATCTCAATAAGGGTAAATATCTCAGATCAAAAGGAAGAGAGAGATAGACATTGGGAGGCACTAGAATACCCTAACAACGCTACTTACATAACCTGATAGCGTTTTTAAGTCAATATCTATCTTCATGCTAATAAGCACATGGTCATGGTAAAAAAGTTTAAAAAATAGTCATAATAAATATGCATATAGTCGTTTTTCTAAATCAAAATTTTTTTTTGGGTAGAATTATAATCCATTGTTATTTCCTTATTAAAATGTAAAGCTAAATATATTAATTGTGAATTCTTATTCGGCTCCATTTGTTTAGCTTAAAATGGGTTAAAGTATGAATCTAGGATGAGAAAACTTTGCCCAAAAAAAATTTGTTAAATTAAAAGAAAGAAAAAGAAACCTCAAAAAGGACAAAAATAAATATATCTTCATCTATGATCCACTTTTAAACATTATATAAAGGGGAAAGATTTTTCTAAAATGGATTATTTGGATAATCTTGTTGATTCACCCAAATATTTGCTATAAGATTAATTGGATCCAATTTTGTGGATGATAGACTTAAAGGTCCTATACTTACATGTCAAGTTTATGACGAAATAAAGTTCTCTAATAGCAAAATAAAAGATTTAAAAATCTAGTGACTAAAAGAGGTGTCATTTGAAGTACATGAAAATGTATTTGATTGAATTGAAACTTGTACATGATTAATCCATGAGTTATACATCCAACATGACGATTGGTTGACAAAAATCAATCTGGCTTTTGTAAAGTTGGTGATAGGCATAAAATTTATTTTGGGAAATGCTAGCCATATGGGCTTCAAGCTTATTAAAACTGATGTGCCTCATTGTCACCATAGAAACAGTGTGGGACCCTTATTTTTAAAATATACATGGGGCTCCTCTATGGTGTAACATGGCATGTGGGTACACATTCAATGGTTGGGAGTCCTTGGGGATGCGTGTCATTGAGCTAGAATGTATGCTTAGGTGCTCCCACTCGTTGGATATGCATTGCACAACATATTGGGCTGTAGAGGAGCTCGATCTTTTAAATATGCGGCTCAACCAAGGAAGTACGGCTGAGAAACCCTATTCCAAATGTGGTTGGAGAACGATCGAAGATAAATTTTTGAAAAAGAAAATCGGTGATATGAATGTCACTATCCCCTCAATACAAGTTCAACTATTGCCAATCTTCTCGACATTCTACTAAACGTCATATGCGAAGGCCACTCTTTCTCTCTCTCTTCCACCCAACCAAAGGAGGTGGGATGCAGGGTTTCAAGACTTGATGAATCGGATGGGAAATCAGCTAGTTCACCTCGAAATCAATAAGGAGACTCAGGACTGATGACGAATGAATCAATTTTCAATTCAAAATATAAAGAATCTTTGAATTAGAGGGTTTTAAAACCAAAATACCAATTCTAAGGTTATTGAAAACGATCTAACCAAATTCAAACGATTTTAAATTGGAATTGATTGGAATCAAATTTATATTCCTGTTTTTAAAACACTGGTTAAAAAAAAAAAAAAAACTCTATCATTCTGAATTTCTGATTGTTCACCACTTCACGGTCTTCACTGGTTCACCGCACCAAAATACTCCACTTTAAACAAACGGGACCAAAGGAATCCGAAACCCTATTTTTATTTCGACAAATATTTCCCTCCAAACAAACGGGACATAAAGGAATCCGAAACCCTATTTCTATCCCCTTGTCGCTTTCTCCGTTTCTCCCATCTAACAATGTTCTTATTTCGAAACCCTATTTCTCTCCCCATCTTCATCGCCCCTTGTGGCTATTAGCTTCATCTTCAGGAGTCCCTATTCTATCGCGATTTTAGTTTTTACAATCTTTTTCTTGTCTTCCATTTTCCGAATCAAGTAGCAATTATTACAAAATTGCTCCAGTCGTTCTGCTTTCTTTCTATTACCTTTGGAAATTTCAGAGAAAGTTTTCCCTCCCTCCATTTCCCCCTGTCATCAACCAAGAGCTGATCTCCAGTCGACAAATTGGTTACCTACTTGGTAAACTCCAATGACAAATAGCGTGAGAGATCTACAAAACCCAGGCTAAAGGCTGATCATAGGTTCAACGAACACTTTGTAAAGGCAAGGTCACCTTTTCCATCTCCAGAAATGGAGTCCAGAAACGTTGTCCGGAAACAACCAACAGTACAAATGCTGCTGAACCAGATTCTTTATTACATTGGTGATCCATGTTTTGGTATCAGTATATGTTATGGAATCATTTTAGTGTGTGGAATGGGAGGATTGGGCAAGAAATCTTCTTATAAACTTTATGATATTATGATCATCGTTATTACTCATGCAACTTTAAATCAAAAGTCACGGGGAAGAAAGATTATAAAAATATCTATCCCAGTATTGAGCCATTTTTTCCCCCTTCCTCCACGCTCCAGTAACGAGGAGCACTCCGACTTGTCAAACGGACTTGTTTGTTACTTCAGGTAATTTTACTTTTATAAATTCCACTGAAAAAATAAAATTCATCATCTAAATTTGATAATGTGATAATGCAAGACTGACAATTTTTCACTAATTATCAGGGCTCTAGAACCACCGGAATTCATAACCCGCACGAACAAGTTGGTCACTTCAACAGCTTCCCTCATACTACTGTTATACATCAATATGTTCTTAAGAAGATAACATAGGTAAATTTCACCAAAAAAATAAAATTCTTCATCTAAATTTGATAATACAAGCCTGACAATTTTCCACTAATTATCAGGGCTTAGGGCTTTATGATTAGAACCAGAACCACCGGAATTTATATGACCCTCAGACAAGTTGGCCACTTCAACAGCTTCACTCTTACTACTCCTGGTACGTAGTTTAATTGTTTGAGGAAATTTCCTTTTCTTTTTTTCTAACATGAAATCAAATACTCATATCACAAAGATCACATAAATGCTTAAAATAAGAAAATTTCTTATAAATTTTATGATATTACCGTCATCATTATTACTCATGCAACTTTAAATCAAAATTCATGGAGAAGAAAGATTATAAAAATATCTATCTCAGGTATTGAACGATTTTTTTCCCAAAGTTAAATTTCATTCTTGATAGTTTGGAAGATTATTTACTTATTTACTTATTTTGTTTGTTTATTTGAAGGCTATAATATAGATTAATATGTGAGGATGCATGATATGATGCATAAGAGTGATTTAAACACACATAATCCAAGGTGAGTACCTTGTTATTTTACTGATTTTTGTATCTTTCACTTCTGTATAGGCTCTTCCTTTCATGTGAGGAATATATTCGCATTGATAACTAAACCAACGTCGTCATATCATTAAAACATTTGACGGGCCGTTTGCATTGATTTGCTTAGTTGGATCTTAGTATTAAATCAGGTTTGTCAGGTGAGGCTTGTTTTGCCTTTATTAGTTGGAATGCTTTCATGGATGTAATCAGAAGTAATAAAAGAAGAAATGCAAATTCTTATAAACTAATGGAAGTCTTAAAAGAAGAAATGCAAATTCTTATAAACTAATGGAAGTCTTACGTAGGAATGGATGGACATACTAAACTTTGAACTTATCATCAATATAAAAATAGATAATTTTACAGAAGGCTTGCAGCGGATTCTAATGTTACAGGGATAGATAAAATGATTTTTTCCCCAGAGTCAGAATTCTAGAAAATCTCAAGTGGAGTACAGACAAGTTCATAGGAAAAAGTGATTCAATGGTCCATTTGAAAGTGTTAATCAACATCTTCAGGTCGTGGGGACTCACTGAAGATCAGATGGGGCAAGCATTCTTGCTACCTCTCTCAGGCCTAGGCCTAGATCTTCGTTGGCTCACTCAGTTGGATCAGGCCCAAACTCAGACGTGGGCAACAATCATGAAGTGTTTCACAAAGCACTACTATTACAACATTGAGGAAATTAATTAATTTAAGCTAAAAAAGTGCATGTTAATTATGTATTGCCCTAGCTATGTGAATGTGATGCATGCTTGAAATTTTGACTTAAATAAGTTCTTCCCATGTTTACTCACCTTAGGAAGCATTATATGCTTGTAGAATTCAGAATGCAATTTTTTATGTCATACATTTTTTAATGTCATCTTTAATGCACATTCAACATTGTTACCTAGTGCTTTCTCTTATTTTTCCAGAAATACATTTTCTAATGTGTCTATCCAATATAATTCTTGTTGTTGTCCCTCCCAAAAACAATGGTTTTGGGAGTATAGTTTACAGTAAGTTCCAAATGACTCTTATCATGTGTTAAATTTGTTGATTTTTTTTTCTACAATTATTTGAGTAGTCTAGCTATCTAGCTAGCTGATTTTAGGATTTAGGTAGGCCATTATAGTTTATAGCAGGAAGCTTGGGCAATGGTTAGTATCTGCTCCAGATTTTGGCTATTCAAGGTCATTTTGTATCACAATTCCCCAATTATTTGGTTACAGTTCTGTTTTTGTCGAGTATAAAGTTGTAGATTATGGTTGTTGAACTGTTTTAAAATTTCTGAACATGTTTTCTTTTCTAAGAAAAAAAAACTTATGGTTTCGACTTAAAAATACCTCACAGGACCATTTAGAAGCAGCGACTTTTAGATCTATGAGTTGATAAAATGACAATTGTAATAGGAAATGATCAGCCTATAGGTAGTTTTGGCAAGAATGGTTTGGACTTAGAAAGTGATGATACCCAATATTTTTGTGTGTGATGATGTAGAGCCTTGTCATCATTCTTTTATTGACTAAAACTTTGAGGATCTTAAGGAAATGATAGCTTTTATGTCCACCTAGTGTAGCCAAGGGCGTATTTGACCAATGTTGTTTCTTCATCTAGGAAACACGGAAAGAATCCTCATGTGGATGAGGAACTAGTGGATATGTTGGGCATGATGGCATCAAAGATTAAAAAACTAGCTGATGCATTGATTCAAGGAGAGGAATCTGCTTCTGCATTTTTTTGATAAGACTCTACAGAGAGGTGATGAAGGTAGATGGCTTCAATTCTAACATCTTAGATGATGTTTTCAAGGTCTTAAACAACAACGAAAAGTTGGCTAAAGCCTTTCTCTCTAGGGATGATAATAGGAGACGTAGGATAATTGGGAAGTGGTAGATAGGAACTTGATGTAGGAGGATATAATCATTCAAGTTGAGTTTCTGAAGCCGTCCAAAGATTTTTCTTCTTTTACTTCTATAAAATTTGTTATTCTTTTTCTTGTTGATTAGTCCAATTATCTTAGTTCCATGTGTCCCTGCTATAGGTTAACTGGATTTGGCATTTTAAGCAATATTGTCATACTCTTAACAGAGAACAAATATGTCTTTTTTGTTAAATATATGAGCACCAAACTTGTTGGCCAACTAGTAGTAAGAATTGGGATTATGCGAAGCAGTGGTTGGAATTTTGTGAGGGGATATAGAGTTGGCACAAGGCCAAAAGTTTCCAAATGTGTGCCGTGTAGTAGAAACTATATAGTATCTGCTTCATGTAATTTTGTTTGGTAACTCATACTGCTTATTTTAACTTTATATTAATTTGCATTGTCAAGCCGCGACCCCATTTAGTTGGGAAAATGCTTAGTTGTTGTGTTAAGTTGCATTGTTAATTGGGCCTGTACCATAAAACCATGCAGGTTCGAGGGGTTCCTCTTATGTGTCTGAACTAAAGTGCTGGATATTCTAGTATCAATATTAGTATTGCTGTTTTTTTCGTTCCTTTTGCCTTTCTTTTCCTATTGAAGTATATGTTAGGTTACTTCAAAAGCATAAAATGTTTTTGTGATTGGTGGATGTTTTGTAACTTTCTTGTTCTTTGTCTCTGTCAGTAGGGTTGGTATAAATCTATTTTTACAAAGCTGAAACTATTTTATTTGCTTAGAACACTATACTGTTGAGGAAACCTAGAAAGGGCTTTCTGGTTGTTTCTCAATTTGTTTTCTGGAAAATAACTCATTTGTGTGTTTTAAGGATGTAGGCCAATTTCAGAACTTCCATGTATCAATAAAGTTGAGAAATGTCTCTGGAATTTTGAGTTTCTTTAGAACTTAATATCAATAATTAATTGCAGAGTGATTCTTTTCTTCAACTTGAACCTCCTGCGAATATGGTGAGTTTGGACATCTTTGTTCGGTTGTTCTGTTTTCCAATGTTAAATTATGTTTCCTTTTTCCCCCCCTCCTTTTCAAAGTTTGCTGGTTGAGTCAATAGGTTATTATTGATATTAGAAGATAAGGCATGTGCAAGAGATGAGAAAAGAAAAGGAATGAAGTTCTCCAAGGTGATTTGGTGTTCGATTATTTAGTGCTCCATTTGACAATTTTTCCCTCATTGATCAATTTGTGATCATCAATTCAAGAAATCGTTGTTGGCAACAAATAAGATAGATTGATTTGAATTCATCTAATGAGCTTTAATATCTCCCTCTAATGGTTTCAAGGTCTTTTAATCTTGTGGGAGATGATAGAGGTGTGTATATATATATATATATATATGGTGCAAGTACATGCCTAGACACAGTGGGTGCGGAAAGACTGTGTTGCCCCCATATTGTAGTTGCTCCCGCATGCCCTCCCATTGGCCCGTGCACTAATGTGTACCTACGGTAGCAGGATAGCATTTTGTCGTTCTCTTGCCCTATATAGGGCAAAGGAATCTTGTGCTTTAGCGTGGCTCCTGCACCGATGTTAGGGGTGTCAATAACTAAATCAGACCGATGAAATCAGCCCGGACCGAGCCGATTGAATCCGAATCAAACCGAATTGATGCCTTATTGGGCCGGTTTCGGTTTGTACTTCAAATCCAATTCGGTTTTGATTTGGTTTGGGCTAGACCGTTGGGCCACCGGTAAAGCCGGCAATGTGAACCGAACCCCCAATCGATCCAAACCGACCCGACATAAACCGAACCTAAAACTGACTCACTAACTTACGCTACTAACGGACTAACTCACTAACCCAACCACTGAACCACTTAACTAACCAAGTGAGCCAACCCAACATGGACAAGACCCAAATTGCCAAGTATATGTACTTATTTTTCTTTCCATGCGTTTAGAAGCCCTAATTTTTTTTCTAATCCTAAGTTGAAACTTGAAAGCGAAGAGTGAAGACTGAAAAGGCTGCTAAGCTGCTGAAGATCTTTGCTGGCAATCTAGCGGCCAGCGCATCTCAGGCTACCAAGATGACCTCATCGCTAGCCTCTCACTCTCCTACCGAAGTGTTTCACTGCTTCACAAGCATTATTAGGACGGTCTGGAAGTGCTTCAGCTTCAAGGTTGTGAGGTTCAAATTTCAATTTAGAACGTCTTCTCTCCCATAGGATCTATGCATACTGAAGTACTTCTGTGCTGCCAGAATTTTTTTCCTACCTCCATGTTAGGGTTTCCCAGTTCCAGGTACAACTGTTTCCTTTTCCTTATTTGCAAGTATTTGTTCAATCATTTTCAACTGTTTCTCTTTATTTCCATCCTTGAATCTCTCTTCCCTACTAATCTCTTTATTTCTTTGGCCGGAGTTCGATGTTCTATTTAGCTATTTGGCTATTCATCTTTAGGTTTCTGTATGGACTTTAGGTAATGGATGGGTGGCCATATTATAATCTTTGCTGTATTTACCTGGGAACCTATTATGTTAAGAGTCTTAACGCTTTAAGCCTATCAAGTTACTGCTCAATCCAGAGAGAAGCTGATATCTTTGGTAGAACTCGCAGGGGACAACATTGCCAAGTTCAGTGTATATCTTTTCCTGTATAATTCATCTAGGTGGCAGAGATAAACCTTTTCTTTACACAATCACACCCTTATTATAGGGCCCCTTAGGAGAACCTGTAGCATGCATAAACAAAATTAGACCTTACAAATTAGTGAAATTACAATATAAGAGAAAATTTCTTTTTCCTATATGACTGTGACATATTGGCAATTTGAGTGTATACAATTAAATCCAAGTGGGTTAGTAAGTAGAGTTTACAAATGTTAGGACTTTGTGTAATTTCATGGGTGTTTAAAAGTGTATAACAGTGACCTAAAGGTCCTTTTTCTATCTAGAACAGATTCTATTACTACTTTGAGTGAGATTCAAGTGTCATTTATAAAGGAAAACAACACTGTGGTATTGGAGATTAAGGTCTTGATTAAAAATTCATATAACCTGTTCACTTAAAGAGTTCCTTTTTGAATTTGTAATGCTGGATGGGTTTGTATTATATAGGGCTATTTTAAGAGTAATTGATTAAGATTTATGGAGGATCTGTTAATTAGGACATGTTCTTATTTGCTTCAACTTCAAACTAAGAGAGGAAAAGATGGAAGTCTATGGGTCCAACAGAAAGTAGGTTAGGCCAACAAGTGAGGCAAAGAGCTAGGGACAATATGCTTACTTGTGTGTTTGTGACTCTCTCTCTCTCTAGCCAGCTTATGGTTGAAGCAAGTTAAATAGGAAAATTAATAATCCTTAGTAGGGAGCTTTTTAGAGAGAGAGGGAGGTAAGTGTATAGTTCTTTTTATTCCTTTGAAATTGAATGATGATACTGGATTTTTTGTTGGGATTTGTACAAGCCACAATTTGTGTTTTGTTGGGCCATGTCTCATACATTTTACTTTACATTTCAATAATGGGTCATTTGTATCAGTTTTTCATAGATTTTTAATTTAAACTAATGGATGTTTAATTAATAATTTCTTGTATTTTCCTCTGAATCTGTTGTCTTGTTATTAGTATTAGTTTTCTATGGTTATTATTAATTAATATGTTATATGTGTTCTTATTAATTAGGGAAATGTCCATCAATATAGAAGATGAGCCCGATTGTGGGTTAGATGTTGATGTTATGTATGATGATGAACCATATATTCCTGGAATTCCATCGACAAAACATTCAGTCATAACAATTGTAGCAAACGAAATTACCAAGAAGAAAAGGAGTTTCGTTTAGGATGAGTTTAAGATCCTTGATGGGAAGGGTTTTGCTGATAGGAGGAATTGAGCTGAATAGAAAGATGTAACCAAGTCTATAAGGATGATAGTAATGTTAATGGAACTGGAAGCCTTAGGAGATATATTCTGTTGGTGTACGATGTCTTGTATTCCGTCATAGTTTAATTCAGGGAGTATTGGTGCAGGTGCCTCGATAGGTAGGACGGCGGTTCCGCAGGCCGATTAGCTGGCTGTGGGGCTTGCAAGGGGGTAGGAGGCCCCCCTGCATAGTGGGGGTGTAGTGGTGCAGCCCATGCTCGATATATATATATATATATATATATTTTTTTTTAGGGCAGTTTTGTACTTTTCAGATTAAGGTTTTTCGCATATTTATAGTGAGGTTTTTCTTTCTCTGTAATGCAAGCAATACTAGGAGGTGTGAGGACGAGCGCTGTAACCCTATTGTCCATTGATAGTGAAGTAGGATCTCATCTCACCGAGGATGTAGGCAATCTTGCCGAACCTTGTAAACTTGTTTGGATTGTTTGTTCTTGTTTTTCCATTATCTTCTGCATCGTTTTAGGGTTGTGTTTCTATAATATTCTACATTGCCAAAATGGGAAAAACAAAGGAAACACAAACACCCAAATGATTTTGGATGTAAATGAAGGGAAAGTGATATTAAGAGACAAAAAGGTTGACTAAGACTTTATTTGTGACAAAGTTACGAAGTTTATTGTGAGACATGACCTTTAGTTTTTATTGAGTATGAGGAGTTCAGGGAGTTAATTACATAATTTTTTTTGGACTACACCCATATTACTCGAAACACGCAAATGTTAGATATTTTGAGGTTTTACAATTTGGAGTCTATTAGAATCAATATTTTACTTAATTCTTTTGCTGAGAAGATTTCTTTGACAAATGATTTGTGGACATCCATCACCAATGATGGATACGCTGCTTTGACTGCCCATTACGTTTATAAGGATTGGGTGTTGCATAAATTGAAGTTTTGCATCATGCTACCTCCACCCATTGACATCCATATCTGTGAAATGGTTTAAAAAATCTTGTCTGACTAGGATATTGATCGGATTTTGCTTTCAATTACTTGGGATAATGCCATAACTAATTTTTGTTTTGTTGACTTGCTGAAGAAAAATTTAAATTTGAAGAATACTCTTTTATGTAGAGGATTATACTTTCATAATAGGTGTTGTGCACATATTTTCAATCTTATTGTACATGATGGACTAAAGCATATAGATGACTATATGGTGTTGGTGCGAGCTTGTATAACATATGTGAAAGGATCACAAGCAAGGAAAGTAAAATTCTTGGAAATTTAGAAGCAATTCGGATTGCAAAGTAGTAAGAGCTTCCATTTTGGTGTTTCTAAAAGGTGGAACTCAACCTATCTCATGCTTGATTTTGCCTTATTTTATTATAAAGTATTTGAGAACCTTGGACTAGTGGATGACAACTTTAAAACTTGTCATAGTTTTGATTAATGGTTAAAAATTGAGAGATTGACGAGTGTTTTGTATACCTTCTATGCAATTACTGTTTTGCTTTTTGGTTCCAAGTATCCCACAACAAATTTATATTTTGAAAATGTTTGGGAGATTCACAAAAGTTTATTACAAGAGGTATCATGTGGGCTCAATTTATGAAGTCAATGGCAATGGAAGTGATGAAAAAATTTGACAAATATTGGAGTGAATATAGTCCAATTTTGGCCATTGCTTTGGTGTTTGATTATCGTCACAAACTTAGTTTTGTGACTTGGGGCATTTTCTAAGCTTTCCAACCTGGACTTAAATGCATCTACTATGTGCAACAATGTGGAATCTTCTCTGTATCAATTGTTTGATGAGTACAAGAGTATGCAACTAGTTGACTATGATGTTCCCACACTTGTTCATTGTCCTAGGAAATCATAAACAAGATTTGTAAGTAAGTTTACATTCTGATAGTAATTTTGATTTATTTTTTAAATACAAGTTTTCATATTCATTGCTAATCTTATTAATGATTTATATTTCGGTTATTTCCTAATTTCTATAGGAATTTATGGTATCTGTGCTTGCTGAGGTGAACAATGAAAGTAAATCTCAATTGGATATATATCTGGATGTACTCAAGATCTCATTCAATGATAATGATGATGATGAGTATGATGTGTTGACACTTTGGAAAGCAAATGGGTCAAGGTATCCAGATGTGAGATTCACAAAAGTTTATTACAAGAGGTATAATGTGGGCTCAATTTTATGAAGTCAATGGCAGTGGAAGTGTAGAAAAAATTTGACAAATATTGGAGTGAATATAGTCCAATTTTGGCCATTGCTTTGGTGTTTGATCCTCATCACAAACTTAGTTTTGTGACTTGGGCATTTTTTAAGCTTTCCAACTTGGACTTAAATGCATTTACTATGTACAACAATGTGAGATCTTCTTTGTATCAATTGTTTGATGAGTACAAGAGTATGCAACCAGTTGACTATGATGTTCCTACTCTTGTTCATCGTCCTGGGAAATCATAAACAAGATTTGTAAGTAAATTTACATTCTGGTAGTAATTTTGATTTATTTTTTAAATACAAGTTTTCATATTCATTGCTAATCTTATTAATGATTTATATTTCGGTTATTTCCTAATTTCTATATGAATTTATGGTATTTGTGCTTGCCGAGGTGGATAATGAATGTAAATCTCAATTGGATATATATCTAGATGAACTTAAGATCCCATTCCATGATAATGATGATGACGAGTATGATGTGTTGACACTTTGGAAAGCAAATGGGTCAAGGTATCAAGATGTGGCTCGAATGGCTCGTGATGTCTTGACTATACTAGTTTTCACAATTGCTTCGGAGTCGGCTTTTAGTGCAAGGTGCTGTGTTATTGAAAAATATTAGAGCAAACTCCTACCTACCAACTCTAGAGCACTAATATGTTGGTAGCATTAATATGCCTTCGGGATTGGATGTTTGATATAAACTTCAAAGGTAATTTTTCATTTAGTATATTTTTCATTTTTACTTGCCTTAATTGCTTAATTAGTATCTTATTTTACTTTATGTGTAGCTGAGCCTTTTGATGATCCCGTTGACATGGATAATGCATTTGGAAATGTGCTGGAACTATTACAAATTGAAAGGGGGAGAGGTGCAATTGTTAGTTCTTCAGCTTGTCCTACTCCTAGAGAAGGATAAGCTCAATTTTATTGAGCAGGTGTACCGTAGTTTGTACTTGCACGTATTTTATAAAACATTTTTGTTAGTGTCATTATGTTGTCTTAAATCTTCTTAACTTTTGGTTGCAGTTTTTTGGAATAGTAGGAGTGTAGGACACATTTGTGGTCTTAAGATTAATTACTCAACACATCATTTTTGGAGGACAAAGAGTTGTAATATTTTTAAGGGAACATTGAAATATTTTGAGAAAGAAGATGGTCATTTGATATTTTAATGTAATATTGAACACTCTATTTGAATGTTTTAGATGGATCTTTTATGGTTGGTTTGACTATTTGCATTAGCTATTGGCACACTTTATCTCTATTTTAGGTGGGTGATTCTGTGATTGAATTATTTTAGGTGGTCCGTGGTTGATTGAACCATTTGAATATTTGGTACTTTGATAGTTAAGATGACTCATGTCTTGATCAATGTTTTGTGCTTAATAAGTTATTCGGTTTCTTTATGTATGGGAATTCATATTCACTATTGGATACTTGTATCCTTCAGATCACATTCCAACCATTGGATTGGATTACCCAAAGTTGTTGATATCTGATTCTGTTATACTTTGATAAGTCGGTCAATGTTTTGTGCTTGATAAGCTATGAGGTTTCCGTTTCTGTTTTACAATTTTATAATTTGAATTCCTATTTACCGTTGGATTCTTCAGATCACATTCTAACCTTTGGACTGAATTACACAAAACTGTTGATTTTTGATTTTGTTATTAAATTATTTAAATAAAGCATTCAACTAGAGTTTATAAAAAAGGTGAAAATCCAAAAAGCCAAAAGCCCCAAACTGGCCGAAAGGATGAGGCCCACGAGGTATTGAGGGGAGATACATAATTCTGTCGGTTTCTAAATAGATTCCTAGGGCGTGTTTGGTTGTATAAATCTACAGATTTACTTTCCACAGAATCACAATTCTATGTTTTATGATGTGTTTGGTTCGACTAAAATGACATTCGTTAGAAGGCATGTAATTCCCAAGAATCACTAATTTTCAAAGGAAGTCATTCATATCTGAGTTTACCTAGAGGTAAACTCAGATTTGAAAGACCTTTTTAGACCATGGTATAAAACAGAGTAGTCTTTTGGCGTATGACAAAAATGGGGAAACTAGGGTCTCCATCACTACTCGTTCTCCACAGTTTTACCGAAACCTTCCCACCGATGAAGGAAGCCAGCAGCCATGTCTAGGTAAACAAGCTCTGCGGTGACTCCTCCGACCACCTTCAAGGTATTTTGTTCTCTCTCTCTCTCTCTCTCTCTGTTCTCGAAGGTTTCAGCGAGGAAACAACACTTTGAAGGCTCAGCATCTTCTGGGCTCTCTCTTTGAGAAATAGGGTTAACGTTTTTAAATTTGATTGATTCATCTACCTCACATTCGTAGTTGGATTCAGCTTTGGTTACGAAAATGGGGCTGTTAGAGGCCTTCCTCAACTAGCTCCGGAGGTAGATCCTCTTCTTATAATGTCCAGTTTTCTATTTTTTTTTATTTTGCGCAGCATGCTTTGATCTTTCTTGTTATTTTGGTTGATTTCGTGTTCAAAATATCGATTCAATTTATTAGAAAAAGTCCAAAATTTGGATATCTATATATATCGTTCTACAGAAACTATGAATTCTGAAAACCAAATTTACCCAATCACATGATCACCATTGAAGTGGGTAATTCTACTACTCAGCTGTATTAGTTCATATAGAAACATCTGTCAGTTATTAATAAGATTTGTGGGAAATATAGAGTTATATTTAACTCCTTCTTGGGAGTTCAATGAACATGTAACTGGGAAGTTTAGGGTGGGGACGGTGGAGGGAAAGAAAAAAGAAAAGATAGAAAATAAAATGATGCTGGCAGATTTACAAAACATGTGTGGAGAAAATTATGTTTTACTATCAAACTAAATGATGCTGGGAGATTTCCTAAATATGAATTCAATCAACAGACTCAAGGTAATCAAACAGTTTTTCAGGAAGAATCATGTCATAGGCTCAAGGTAACCAAACGAATTCTTTATTATGAAGATTGTTCAATAGAATGTCTTTCAAAGGGGTGTTATCCAAATTCGGTACATGCGCCATTTGAATTATGCAACCAAACACACCCTAATGGATCCATGCCGGTTTTTAAATGATTTTCTAATGTTTTTGAATTCTCATCATCCTCTGCTATTGTTTTTGTTTTTTTTTTTTACCACTTTATGTATCTTACCACTTACTTAAGGAACTGAACCAAGCTTCATTATTTTTCCCATCTCATCTTTAGGAATTAGTGGATCTGTCATTTATTTATTTATGGAAAGTTAATCGTGCCATCCCTGGGAGAATGTCATAATTATAAGATCATCCATTCTGTTTTATCAAATTATACTTAGATTTCTTACCGCCAATCATTGTTAAGGAATATATCATATATATATATATATTGATATTAATAATTATATTTTATTTTAAATATCAAAATACTTTTATTAAATATGAAGTATCGTATAAAGTTACTATTTTTTCACCCAAATCCATAGGCTTGTTCCCGATTCCACTGGAGGGAGAAAAAACACAGGTCCCAGGGGTTTCGCCTAGTTGCGGCGAGGTCACCGCCCGTCGCCGTTTATTACCGATGCTACCGTCGCTGCTCTGATAAGAACATCTGAATCCAGAGAGTCAGAGAAAGACAAAACATTTATCTCCCGAGACTTTCCAGTCGGAGAAAATCATTTCCGTGATGACGACCGGCGAAGACACAATCTTTCTCTCTCTAGATCATTCCCGTAGGGGAAGACGACGATGATATCGGACCTGTAATTTATGGGTTTCTTTTTTCAATTAGCGTCAGCGCCGAAGAAGTCAAAGTTACGGTGCAATAACTTCTGTTTAATCGATTTTTTGATATTGGGGAAGTTGGGGTTTAGGGTTGATATGTTATATGCTTCAATACAAAGAATTAAAAATTGAAACAATATTTTTCATATTCTCAACTACTAGACCATGATTACCGACTTCACCGGCCTTCCCATGTCCAATGCTTCCCTGCTCGACGAGGGAACCGCTGCTGCAGAGGCAATGTCCATGTGTAATAACATCCAGAAGGGAAAGAAGAAGACTTTCCTTATCGCCAGCAACTGCCACTCTCAGACCATAGATATCTGCAAGACCAGAGCTGACGGCTTCGATCCCAAGGTGGTTACCGTCGACCTCAAGGATTTTGATTACGAAGTATTCGCCCGCTACGGAACTAGCAGTACTCGGCTGTAACTCGTCTGTACCCTTGGTCCTTGGTGGCTGGTATGGATAAAAGGAGAGAAAAAGATAAGGAGGATAAGATGGTAAAGAGGGGTATTTTTGGGATAATAAAAATGGATAACTTATCAATGTTTAATTCATAAGGGTAAAAATGTCATTTCATAGTATTCATTAACAGTGACTGACGGTAAGGAATCTAAAAATAATTTGATAAAACAGGAAAGAGTGGTTTTAACATTGTGGCATTCTTCAGGAGGTGACATGATAAATTTCCCTTTATTTATTGAATGACGATGTCCTTTCAATGGTGGCGGAGGGAACTTTTGCCTTTAATATATTTCTTTGTTTACTGTTTTCTCTTTCTTTCATTGATGCGATAACTCATAATAGAGCATCTTATCGTATGAAGTTACACCTCTAAATTAGGATTTTTAATTTGATTTAGATTACCAAACATATACTATCAGGTCATTCATGTAGAACTACAATAACATGGAATTGACTAATTGAGTTAAACAACCCATCACCGAAGGTTAATAATAGTTCTAATTTTGGGTCAGGCAACAAGTCCAAAGGCTGTCTTTATGTCTTTGGCCACTCTGCACCAAATGTCATATTATCCCTATTTTAATTTATGAAGAGATTGTTTGGTTTTGAAACAATCTCTTTTAGAAGCCATTAGTTTAAGACTTGCTAAATGGAATGAAGGATGCATGCAGAACAACTATATCTCCATAATGGTGTTATCATTGGGTTTGTAAAGTCCTTGCTAGCAGACTGTTTTTACAGATGATGACAATACATCTTCTTACTTGGGGGCGTTGGGGGGGGGGGGGGGGGGGAGGCAAAGTAGCTAATAAAAGAATTGTTGATCTACAATCTTCATAAAGTGGAGCACAAAATTGGATGGTTAAGCTCTGATTAGATTCAATTTTAGATTTTTTTTTTTTTTGGGGTGGGTTTGGGGGTGGGGTGGGGGTATTTGGATGTACTTTCAGCCTGAGAAGACTTGAATCACATGTTATCCTAATGCAAAATAGAATTACTGATACTCTTTTGTTCAAATGGAAAATGGAAGAATGTCAGTCAAATGAATTTCACAATTGCATCACATGACAAAAATGGCAAGAATCTAATATCACAAAATTAGACAGGAAATGAAGAACGTGAGTCGTGAGGCCATCATTTAGAGTAGTTTGAGGGAAACCTGTTTAGTGTAAAACATGTATTCTGATATGATATATATACTGAAGAGCCCTAGGAAAGTGTGATGAAATGTTGTGAAGAGCTGATCAGGCT
Organism: Macadamia integrifolia; assembly: GCF_013358625.1. Taxonomy (NCBI): domain Eukaryota; kingdom Viridiplantae; phylum Streptophyta; class Magnoliopsida; order Proteales; family Proteaceae; genus Macadamia; species Macadamia integrifolia. The sequence goes on from NC_056559.1 coordinate 27,636,811, forward strand.
TCAAGGACAATGCTTTGTTTCTATTACCTAAGAGAGGTCCATACAGTACAGTGAGAATCAAGGAGAGTGGCAATCACAGACTGGTTTTCGGCCAGCAAAGGAGCTTGCCTGTCCACATTCAAGGCTGCAGCTAAAGCCATACGAACTTCTGCCCTAAGCCCCAAAATAAGTACAGTAGAATGGAAGATTACACACTTTTGTGCCTCAGTACTGAGTGGTTAATGCTAGTGCTCTTAGCATATAACTGGATATCCTTTTAATGATCTAGAAAGATCTTCCATCTCTGCAATCACTTCTTTTCTAGCACCAACATCTTATATGTTGTTCTCTTGACCATCTGAAATGAAAAGTAAATGAGAACAAAATGCCAATAAACAGAGTCTTGGCGTTATTTCTTGACATAAAAAAGTGACAAAATTTTATGGTAGCAAGCATTCTAAGGGGAGGTTACTATCACTACCTTGGTCGGCAAGTGACAAGATGGAAGCTCTTTCAGATCCTCTGTTTCCTCATTTTTCTTGCTGTTAACTATGCTATTAGCTGCCCCTCTCGCTTGGCCTAGGGTACACAACCTGCCATAGGGTTTTAATACCTTCCCAAATACTATCCTGATACCCCTGCATGCATTCCCATTCAACATGGTGTATGGAAACTCGGTCCCAATGAATAAATAATTGAGCGAAGTAAACATATCTTGGAGAGTTTGCTGTTGTAGATATCTAAAGAAGTGAATTTTTCATTTTTACCATTAAGAATTTAAATTGGATGTAAAGCAAATGAATTTTGATGAAACTTGTCATCCTTGGAACCTAGTAGCGGTTGTTCTCTCCCTGCATATGAATATTTCTAGTTTAAATTAACACTTAATAAGTACTTAGATGTATCCACAGATTTAGTATACTTTATAAACTAATGGGTGCATCTTGCTATCACTGAGGTGGTGATGTCAGAAATTATAACATTCTTTTGATTGTCCCTTATCTTTTTCTCGAAATAATTTAAATCAAGGGTGAAAAAGAAAAATCAAAATAATTTGAAAGATGATCCTGTTCTTTCTTAATCTTATACTGTTTTTTTTTTATACCAAGGTGTCCGGATCTTTGACCCGACTAATCCTTGGGGTCACTGTGATACTGCTTGCTTAGGACTGGGTTAGTCGGAGACGGAAACTCTCATGCGGTGACCCCAAGAAATTATGTATAATGATGAAGGTTTGATCATGGGACCTCGCTTCCTGAGACGAAGTACTGTGTCCCTTCCAAGTTTCCTGGTGTTCTTAAAAGTAGCAATAATAAAATTGGAGAGGTTGCTGACAGTATTGACTTTATGGTATTCTTGTGGGGAAAAAAATCGTCTACAATTCCAATCTTGTACAATTCCGTGAAATATCACCTTTAGGGGGTGACACGTGTATTGATACCAATGCAATGGTCTAGATCTGATTTAAATGCCTCTTCACTGATTTAATGTTTTATTAGTTATACTAGATCTGGACCATTGTATTGGTATCAATACACGTGTCACCGCTTGAAGGTGGTATTGTACGAAATTGTACGAGATCGAAATTGCAGACGATTTCAACCCATTCTTGTGGTGGTAAATGCCAAGGACAGGAGTAGCATCCGAAGCCTTGGGAAGAACAGGATAACTTCAATGGTGGTACGGATATGGGGCCTAGGCCTACTGGTCAAGCACGATCAGTGAAAGAACATCTATGTGTGTGTGTGTGTCTGTGAGAGAGAGAGAGAGAGAGAGAGAGAGCGCTTCTGTTGGACTTTGACCAAGTAAAAGAAATAGAGCTTCTTGATTTGCTACTTTGCCCGGTTGGTGAAATCTGCTGTTAGATAGTGCCAAGAATTAGGATAAAATCCCATCTCCATAAAAAGCACCTTGGGTGCCCTCTACATAGAGGGTGACCTCTATGTAATATGACACTCTTCCCAAATAAAAATACTCCTTTTCTCATAGTTCAGAAGCTTACTTCAAAGGTTCCCTACCTCTCGCAGGGGAGAGGGGAGAGGGGAGAGGGAAGAGAGATCAAATGTGCCTTCACATGTTTCCTCCCTCGAGGTAAAGAATTGAACATATGAGAGAGAGAGAGAGAGAGAGAGAGAGAGAGAGAGATGTTTGTAAAGGTCATTGGCTCTCCAGTAGCATAAAAGGCCTTCACCTAGAACAAGGAGTGGTATATCCTTTGAACAAGGTTTAGGGCACTAATATTTCCATTGGATGCTACTGATAGATATTCAAGGTCTAAATTATAGGCAAGAAATAGGGAAAAAATATCAGTAAGAAACAGATACCACCATACATGGAAGATTTCCATAAGGAGGGGGTGGGGGGAGAAACAAGAATGACTTGTAACGTTTACAGAAACGTCAATTTCATAATCAAAGACTAAATTTACAGTTTTCTGTCATAACATAATACATATGATGATCAAAGAAGGAAAAAACATTCCCACCATTTGTGTTGAAATTTTTTAAGTGCAAGACAATGAATATAACAATCAACATTAGCAACAGCTACTAGTAGATGCATCAGCTTCTGGAGGCTTTTGTTTAAAGATGTTCTTTTTCACACCCGCTGAGCCTTCAGCCAACAAACTGGGTGTGTCCAAGATCTGCACATCACCACCGAATCATCATCATCATCATCATCAACAACAAGAACAATGTTATAATCCATTAAATTCTTGCATGCACATGAACAAACTAAAAGGCAAATAATCAGAGTTTGAAAATTCTAGCCTGTGTATTAGTTGATGCAGAGTAAGCATAGCATTTGCAACATGATGTATAGATATTTAAATATGACTGGAAGAAACCATAGCTAAACTTAAGAAAATGTTTAAGATGATTATAAGAATAGGACAAAGTTTTCCTTCACCGGTGGCTGAACGATGGGATGGTCTAGATGTGACCCCCCCCCCC
>NC_056559.1:27639763-27657043 GCF_013358625.1 Macadamia integrifolia
CCCCCCCCCCCCAATTGTATGTGGTCGTGATGGGCCACGGTGAATGGGAATCCGTGGGCTTAGGAAAACTCGGTCCATAAGAATATCTAACAAACTTAGTACAGATTATGGAATTACAGTATCATGAGCTGACAGCATGAAATGAGCAGGATGATGCCTAAGCTGCCAATCAAAATAACAGTTCTTGCCTCAGTTGTAAAACTTCTTTTTGGTTCCCTTACAGTTTGGTTACCAAATTGAGTTTTCCAACACTGAAATGATTTCTTGGTTAAAATTTTGGATATGTGCACATAAATAAATACAAACACACATAAGAATATATAGTGAAAAATGCTCAACCTACCACGAGCTGTTTCACCTTAAAAAAGCTAGTTAGATAAGAAAAAAAGTTTAATCATGATTAATTAATATTCAAACTCTGATTGTTTGTTGGCTTAAGCCTCCCCTCCCCTTTTTCCCTTGTATTTTCTTTTCTCTTTGGGTACAAATTTATTTATTCATCCGAAAAAAAAAAAAAGTATTCAATACCCCATACATTAGGTACATAACTATAGTTAGGGCATCAAATTAAGAAAAATCTAGAAGAGGAGAGCACCAGAGACAGCTACATCCAAGTAAAAGATTAAGATTGTTCTACTAATCTGCCTCTTAGATCTTAAGAAGTCAACAGGAAAAACCAGAGCTCAGGATCTCTCTGTCACATTGAGATTTAGGCTTTTGGCCAAGGGGAAATAAATCACTGAGATTTACAAATTCGGGCAGACATAATAAGATCTGAGATCATCACTGAGAGTTAGGAGGTGGTCATTGAAAACTGGTACTCAACCCATGGGCTCCTCGCCTTAATCTAACTCCATCCCTCTCATGAGTCCTCCAGGACCTCCACCAGCTAGTTCTGTCTCTCTCTCCCTCTCCCTCTCCCTCACATTTGGCCAAAAGAGAGTGAAACAAACAAATGAGAAAACGGCAGTGAGCTTTTGATGAGGACATCATTCCAAGATTAGGACTTACCAGTAGATGACCAGTAATATGTGTAGTTATTCTATTATTTTGTTGACTATTATTTGGGGCCAGACTATCTTATTTTGTTATTGTGTTTTGTAATTATTATTATTATGTTGTTATATGGGTAGTAGTTGTAGGAAATGACCGTTCAGAGGTTTAGTATGTAGTTATATTGGTAGTTAATTTAGGAAACAACTTTTTTAATTTAATTTAATTTTTTTTTAATTTTTAATTTTTAATTTTTAATTTTTAATTTTTATTGTTGTGTAATGTTAGTATGTTACAAGGCCCATTTTACTCATGATGGGCAAGTTCATGAAGAATTAATGAATGAAAACAGGAATTGCTCCCCTCTTGCAGTGAGTGTCTCTCTCCCTCTCAATTTCTGTTCTCTTTACTTCCTCTTCCTCTTCCTCTTCCTCTTCTACTTTTCTTTCCCCCTATTTATTCTCTGTTCTTTTTTTATTTCCCCCACATTTACTGCTTTTGTCTCTTCCTTAACTCTACCCTCTTATGCTACCACCTTCTTCCTCTCCCCTATTCCTTTTCTACAGTCCCAAGTTTCTCCACTTTTATCTTAAATTATAGCCTCAAACACAATGAGAATTCATCAATTAAAACAGAAAGGAGGCAGCGGGACAGCTAAAGGAAGATATGTTCTAAAATTCCCAAACCTGTCATGCATCAATTTTTAATTGGAGAAGTCACTGGGTTTACTGATTCATTGTGGGACGAAGCAAAACATTTCAGTTTTTTGGCCAAAATAAAACAAAGTCAATAACTAAGGTCTTTATATTTGAACAATAAGATGAAAATCCCTCATCAAAAGGCCTCAATTAGTGGTACAATTAATTATAAAAGCAGAGAAATAGTACTCTGCAATTCTCAGAAGTGATAAGAAATATAGCAGAGGTCGATGGATTATGTATTTTCTAAATTAGATGAAGTAATTTTAAATAGACAAAAAAAAATCTAATATGAATAAAGATTCAAGACTCTGAACAGAAAAACCAAATTCAAAGAAGGTCGATAGGATTAGCTGTCTGCATAAACATCTTCTATAATAGTAAATTACAATGGAAAAGGTAAAAAGGAAAAGGAAGAGTGAATTTGTAGAAACAGTTTCTTTTTTTAACTACCAGTAGAAAGAATGAATTAGAGGAAGAATGAAAATAAAGCATACATGTGGAGATGTATTGAAACTGACAGACGAATTCTTCTTTCTTCCCATAGTGAATATTCATCTAAAGAATCTAAGGATGAGTTCCCCAAACCTCTGGTGTTCTCCTCATTCAAATTTTGGGTGGAAATAAAAGCCATAGAGTTCTCATAACATAGCCACATAGGAAGGGCTGTGTTCCCAAAAGTAAAAAATGCCTGAAATATAATCCAGTAGAACAACTTTCTGACAACACAGTAGCAGAATAAAACAAATTCTGGACTCTCGGCATAAGAGCAAGAGGCCCAGGTCATTATCAGGTATTACTGATAAGGGAATTTAAATAATAAAATTTATAAACATAACATTAAAAATAAACTGGAAAGAATAACACTGACAGAATACATTTAGTTTCATTAAATAAGTAAATAAACTATTAGACACTGAGAATAGTAATGAACTAATGATCTTGGAGTTTGCACCATTGAGTATGCCAATCAATGCAGTCACCACTGAAGCAAAAATGCATTCGTTATTCAGCAAATGCACATTCTAGAACTCATACATTTGCACAATCAAGGAACATGAAGAAGAAATGTCCATACCTTTAAGACAAGCTCCTCAAAACACTGCTCTACATTAACTCGAGTTTTAGCACTACATTCAAGAAAGAGGCAGCCATACTCCCTAGCAAAGTCAATTCCCTCTTTCTTAGTGACAACCCTTTCACTTTCCTGCAGAGAAAGGGGAAAGACAGAAAATAAATGATCTGAACTTCTAGGATAAAGGACATTGCTCAATAAGAAAAAGAATACAAGATATAAGTTAAAGAAGAACACTTCCAATTATTTTCCAATTCTGGTCAATCTGTCAAATCCAAGGCATAATGATAGTTTTTAACCAGAAAATCCCAGTAAGTACCTTATCCACTTTGTTTCCAACCAGCATTTTGATGCAATCTTGGTTTGTTGAGTAGAGGTCGATTTCCTTGGCCCATATATCAGAGAGGTTTGTGAATGTATCTCGCCGTGTGACGTCATAAACTGCCAAGTTCCTCCCACAAGGGGGAAAAATTACAAATAATTTTCACAATATTTTTTAATTAATTTGCATCAGCACAAAACAAAGTAGATGTAAAAAATTATGTTTCATAGATGAGAAGTAAGCTAGGCAGGAAAACACAGGAAAAGCTACTTCTATAAGCCAACTAAAAATTTTGATGCCATTATCATATATGATGTATCAACCTCACCAACTATAGGTGAGCAATAAGATTGAATAAATTCTTCTTATTCAGCTCAATCATTAGGTTCATACTCAACAGCGCTGACATCATCCTTCAGTTACTCACCGGAACGAAGTTAGAATTTTTTCGAATAAGCATAGTTTCTGACATGGGAGGAGTTCCAGAAGTAAAATAGCTTGGGAAAGAAACATAGAACAGGATTGACCTTCACTTGTTGCCCCTATACAACCTTCCTTCCAATGACATGGTTATATACGTAAAATTAGACTTAAATAATGAATTTCAATTACAGTGAAAGCCCAATGTCATCATAGTTGTTGAAAACATTATCATGCAGTTGTGAGTAAATAAAATTCCAAAATGTTTCAACATGTGCAAAACCATCAGACATCATGATTGACATTTGATTCATCCAGTGAGATGAATTTGAACAATTTTTGCAGACATATCGTATCGATGACAACCACTCCGAATTCTCATGTAATTCAATTGTTGTTAACACAGTTACAATCCAACTTGGAAAGCTGAGTGCTACCAAGGAATTGATATGTTTAAATACATTGTATATTATTCATAGTCCCAAAAAGAGTAACCCAAGGAGGACCACTCTAGTTATGGTATCTGCATATACCTTAACACTCCAAACATGGATAGCCATAACTTCAGCACAAAGTATAATATCAAACCATTGGCGTCAGACAAAATAATTTCTGAGTTTACAGAACATCCAGAAAACTGAGCAACTTTACCTCACCCCCAAGATTTCAGTGAGGCTACATATCTTTTATCTATAGTGAGACTGCAATTCAAGTGAATCCACATTTTCAACAACACAAATAAAATGAAAATATAATTATAGAAGTCAACACCATGCCCCAAAATACAATGAATAATACAGTGACTGGGGATGAAATACCCATAATGATCCCTTGTGCTCCTCTGTAGTATGAGCTTGTTAATGTTCTAAACCTCTCCTGCCCAGCTGCATGATGAAAATAAGAAACAATGAAAAACTTCATTATAAATTTTTTTGGGAGGACCAAATGAACCTCATATGCTTATAAAGGAAGATGAGAAATGTTAAAATCAAAGCACACCATAGAAATCATATTAAAAAGAAGCACAAACAAGATAGCAATACCTTATTCTAACAATTCTAGCAGAATCTTAGGGTAGATCAGTCAGTTGTGTACATTGAGCAAATAGATACATAATGGCCTTCGATAAAAATATGTTACATCCCTACCTTGTGACTGACTCTCATCTATCACCAGAAAAAAATGGTGATTGATTATCAATTAAGTATACTAATTGATATGGATAAAACACGAATTGGGCTTAGTTTAGTAGAAATAAGCCTTGGGTGGTCCAATGGGTATTCATTGTAATGGGCCACTTTAATGAGCCTATAATATAGCTAAGAAGTATGAATATGGGATTTACTTCATTAGTTTAGTTAGAGTCCTTATTTGGATCAGTTCCCTAGTCTGTTTTTATGTTACCTTAAAAGCTCGAGATTGGTTCAAGCCCTTCTTCTTTTGAGTTTGATCTAAGTTTTTTTAGTATCTAATATAAGTTTGTAAGGGGGCTACAGCCCTACCCACGAATTTGATGAAAAAATTATGGCTTTTGCTTCCATTGTTATGTGAGATTCATAATAATTTTCTGTGGATGTGGTGAGACTCTTGGTGAGATGCTAAGGAAGTAAGGCCTGGTGGGATTCCCAGCTAGGGCATTTTGAGTATCAGGAAAAATTCCTCATTCAAATATTCTTTTCTCTTCTTTTATTGTTTATTTAATCAGGAAAAAATAAAACATTAAGTATCTGAGCATCCCTTGTTTCAGTTTTCGGGTTTCTGTTCTATACTTGCACATACCCTACTAACTGGAATTTCAATTTCTCCATTGTTTACATATGAGATTTCAGATTCGGCAATCGGATACATTTTAAAAATATTCATGATTTCAAAATTTAATCTTGTTACTGTTTTCTTAAGTCCTAATTCATGTTGGATTCCTAGTTCTATTCTGTTTTAAGATCAGATTTGACTTTTCACGTCAGATTAGTATCTTTACATTATTGCCAAAATCTGTTGGTGTTCTGAAGCACTTTTGATAAGTGATTTCAGTCCATTAAGATCTGTCATCAGTAGTCAATTTCGAAATTGAGTTTATAATTACAAATAGGATATTGTTTTAGTTTCAGATCAGCCATCAGATGTGTACCTGATTTTACACAGTTGTTCACCTATCTAATTCTGACCAATCAGAATATTGGCCCTATCAGAGCATTTTATTGTTACATACTGAACTTCTCCTAGATCTGATATTTTCTCTTCACTATGATTCTGATTTTCAACTGAGTTTCTGAACCTAATCTCTTAGGCTTCTAGATAACCCATCACAATTCCAGCTTAAAGGGGATCAAGAAAGCTGTCTTAATATCTGTAGTTCTTGTATCTGGTGAAGCCCTTTGATTTTCTTCTTACAGTTTTTGCTTGGTGGATTAAGAATATACTAGAAGCAGTGTACTAAGGCATGAGCTCATGCAGATGGAAGCACTGCTTGATTTGGGAATTGCATCCCTCATTGGGTTCGGTTGCCATGTGACCAAATTTAGTAAAAACCTGGTGCAACCTGAACAACTTATCTCAAATGCCCCAAAAAGCACACCCTTGAAAAAAAAATGGGGTAAGAAAGGAAAAAAAAAAAAAAAAAAAAAAAAAAAAAAAAAAAAAAAAAAAAAAAATGAAAGAGAAAGAGAGAAATAATTACCTTTCGCTGCTTGCAATTTTTAGCTAACTTCACGGCAATGTGGATCGTTTTTCATTTCAAGTTTGTTGAACAGAGTGTTACCATGTTTAGAAACTGGAGCATCTTCCACATTAAGTGTGTCTATATATATATATATATTCAAATAGAAGATAAAGGGGATTTTTATTAAGAGAAGAAATAGAATATGATATAGCAACAACAGACCAGGGTTCTAAACAAACTTAAGGGAGGCCCAGGGCAGGAAAAGATAAATTAAAAAGGAAGGTTATGTAATGGATTGTAAATCCACAAATAAACCATGTTAATCGCTTCCTTGGCTAGCTGGTCGGTGAATGGACTGTACACCCACAAATAAACTATCCTTTTTTTCGTTCTTGTTTAGCAGATGGTGAATTTTAATTTTCTGATCATACACCAAATATCTCTTATCTTAGATGGAAATTTTGTATTAAGTACTTACAGAAGTACTGAGGTGAAGGAAAGGATGATATAAGAATCCCCAAATTACTTCTATTTCTAGAATATCTTTCCTGCAATATTGGCGTATCACACGATTCCAATATACAGAGGTGCGATAATGTTAAAGTTACATTTAGAACCCTCCTAAAAAAGTAATGAAATTGAGAGGGGTCCTATAAGTGGTAAATTGAGGGAAAGTCATGTAAGATAGTTCAGGCATATAGAATGAAGACCGTCAAATGCACCAGATTAGAGGAAAGAACAAGGGGGTACAACAAGAAGGGCCTCAAAAGAATTAGTGAACACATGGATGGCATTGTGTCAATGACAAACACAACTTTAAATAGAATTGAACAGCGAAAGAGGATTATGTAGCGAACCCCATTTATTTCGGATAAGGTCCAATTGAGTTGAGTTGAGCTGAGTTGAATTTAAAGCAGAGAGGAAAAAAAAACAGAGAAATTTGCCTTTTGTCAAGTTCATCCAAATTCCAAATCATACAGCTGGGCACTCAAAGATGAGTCTTCATTGTTCAAAGCCAAGACAAACACATTTACTTTATTTTGAGCATCTAACTTGTTTCATAGAAAAAGCATGTCAAGTCAGTTTAGAAGATAACATGCTACCATTAAGAATTTTTAAATGAAATTATTAGTGCAGGTGTTTTACCTGTGTCCCAGATAGCAAGCTTCAACTTTTTACCCCCAAGAGTAACTAGTTTTACCTTGAAATCAACACCTATGGAGAATATGAAACAGAAGGAAATGTAATTATGACCTCAAAGAAACAATAAAAAGGTAGTAAAATAAACGGAAGAAAAAAATAACCATCTCCTAAATATATTGCCTCTCTAGTAGTTAATAAATCAAATTGTGTCTAACATTTCATAAGCTTTGGAGCTGTCCATGCACTGCAGCACACTTTTTTTCCATAACTAAATCCACAGGTTGACATTCTTGTTTTCTCTTTTTCTTTACCCTTCTATTTTCTTTTTTTTGGTTGGGGGGTGGGGGGCAATGAGGAGTGCCATCTGTGTTCCTCAGGGTGTAAACAATGAAACCATCAAAGCTTAGAAGTTTTTTTAGGTGAATGACCCATTTTAAGTACTTGAAATTTCTCTAACATAAAATAGTAGAGGCCTAGAGGGTCCATCACCAAAATGGGTGGGGGAGGGGGTGGTGTTCATAGAAATAACTGTCTTCATAATATATAACAAGCTGCACATTATATAAAAGACTTGGTTAATTGAATATGAAAAAGCATAAGCCCCAACACCTTAGAAGAAAAAATAGAAAATTAAGAACCGAAAGTATATATCAGCAAGGCACATCTCAACAATTCGCCCACCATCAGCCAAGAATATAATAATTCTACTCACTTCTTGGCTTCTTGCATCGCAGATTACATCAAAGAAAAAAATAATTGGAAAAGACCCATATGGATTAAAAATAAAAAGGTAGAGACCTCAACCGTAGAACTGATTGAGTGGAAAACCAAAAGCAACTCTAAGCCAATTCTCTAAGAACACTAATTGCAGCTCCAAAGCACCAGAAAACCCAAAGGATACACTAAACAGAATGATGAAAAGTGACATCATGTTGATCACTGTATGAATGAGGCCAAGCCAAGCTACAGTCAGCTGCAACCATCATTGAGGGTGTCAAGTGAAGCGAGAACCCAAAGTGTGGCACCATAAGCAATGGAGTTCACAGCTCTAATGTTCCATCAGCACAACTATTAGTGTTTATAAAAGTGAAAACAAGGCTCGTCCTTAGAAAGGATCACAACCCCCCCACCCCAAAAACAGTGGCCTCCTAGAGAATGACTCCTTCAGAGTTTCTGAGAAGTAAATCCACATGCACATGGAATACAACTCTGGTCTACCTCACCTACATAAGTGCACCCAACATATTGCATGTGTCGTGCATGCGCAAGCAGGCACATAAATTGCAAACTGCTCTCAGAAATATAAAATAGTATTCTGCTTTTTATGAACATTTGTTACACCAGTCAGATCAATCATCTAGGTCAACTGCAAAGAGACGTGACACTCAAGTTTTCTAGAGAAGAAAACCAAACCCTTCTCATTGCTCAGCTTACCATCAGGAAAGAAATCATATGTCGCTGATTCTAGTAACCAAAACTGCATCATTGTTTCTGGGTACTACTTTATTGAACCAATTCACTTTATTTTTATTTATTAATTATTTATGTTCATGAATCCAGTATCTTCCATATTCCTTTTTATTTTTTTTTTGATGGGTCAGTATCATTTCATATAATTGGTCATATAGCGCAGTACAACTGTGACCTCCAATTAGGTTAAGTATATATTCATATAGGTTGGGTTTACTAGGTTATGGGCCGTATTATTGGCATGGTTCTTTGGCCTGAAATCAGTGATGTCCTCAACCCGTGAAGGTTTAGTTAAATCGCTGCCTAAGTACCTTAGGAGTTTGAAAATAGAAGTTCAAAATTGCCTTAGTAGTTTCTAATTAGAAAGTTTAGGTTAGGGAAGGAGAGGGATACATTTTCTAACCATGGGCTATACAATGCTTTTCGTTGGTTTTTTTTCTTCAGAAAATGGATCTGATTATGGTCATGGTTTAGAGAAAACAGAATTCTCTTCCAACAGTCGAATGGCCAACCATTGCTACACTCATGGTGAAAGATCTCATCTTTATGAATTTCAACTTAAAGTTCAGTTTCATTCTGGGTGTCAAATTAAACTCTGGTTTTCTTCTTCAGAGAGAAGCTTCTGACTTAGAGGGCTGATCCAATTGTGGTGCTATTTCAATCAGTAAGAATAATGGTGGTGCTTCTCTAAATTCTGTTTTTCAAATGTGGTATAGTATCTTCTGATTGAACTGCAGACATTGCAATGACTTCTTAACTTAGATTTGATTTATCTTTTGTGGCAGATTCGACGAAACAGTTTAGTTCCACCCCCTGTTGTTGAGCACAAAATTAAATTGAAATTGATATTTTAAATTGTTTCCAATCTAGGTGGGTACCTTGTGCTTGAAATTCAAGTACATGAATACAAGGAAATCTGGCCTTTGCATTTGACTTTTGGGATTTGCCTACCCTAGCAATGATTGTAATCATAGTTGTCACGGAGTCAAATCAATCCAAAGCGGTGTAGGGGTGGCTAGTCGATTTGGCGATGAATCGCCCGTTATGGCGTTGCCATGGCGGTCAAATCGCCCATGTGTCATTTTTTATTTTTCCTATTTTCTAAAGTTATTTAGTATGCTATTTTTAATTTTCCCTATTTTCTAAAGTTATTTAGCATGCTACAAGCCTACAATATATACCCTGTAACATATAAAACCAACATTAAGCAACATCAAATCATCAAAAATCAACATAGCCATATCAAAATCAATCTGCATTTTACAAAAAATCGACCGCCTAGTGAATCAGGCGTGACCTGGCGTCCATGGCGGTGCCATAGCGATGCCTATCAGCCAATGGCGACTGCTATTTGTGAGTCAGCACTGCCATGAATTTCTTTTTCCGCCAGGACGCCAAATCGCTGACTTGGCGATGCCATGACAACTATGATTGTAATGGTACTATTGTGTCGATTAAATCAGATTTAACTGGGACTGGAGACCGTCATAGATTTCTGTCACTGGGGGACCTGTACAGTACCACTGTGAAATTTTAATAACTTTATGGGGGAGGGTTTCCCATGCCGACAGCGTGGGGGGAATTTCCTACCTACACCAATCATGGTGCAGGAAATACTTGTGTTCAATAGGGAATCCACATGATCAAGGAGGAGAGAGAGGGTGTTAGTGCAGGACCCACATGGTCAGGATGTGACAGGGCGCGGGTAAGCATCCACACACCATCGGTATGGGGATCTTTTTCCCTAATTTTTTTTATTGATCTTTTGGAGCTATCATTAATTCAGTTTAAGAGAACAAGGGTTAAGAGATATCATTAATTGAATTCAGAATAAGAAAGGCTAACGTTTCTTAACCCTAAAGTTACATTGAATTTGGTTGCTCTTAAGTTGCCTATGACATAAGTGCCTCTGGTTTCCTAATAATCACTGTTTTCTCCAGTTTCATATGGATGTTAAGTAAAATATGCATAATACGGGCCATTAATCTGTGTATAGAATGAGCAACCTTCAATGGGAGAAAATTTACTCCAAATATTAGCCGACACCCCTCATACACCCAAAATGTGGACATCTATCCTTCGTCTTCCAATTCATAACTGTACCCATTTTTTCCTACCAACTTATTTGTTCATCCTAGAAAGGAACTTCACCAACTCTCTTAATCCAAATAAACAACTAACAAGTCGTCATAAGATAAACTTCCTAAAGAAGTAAATATCGTTATCTTGTGAAGATCCTATGTCCAAACATATAGATGGAACACTGCAGCAAAGATGTCCAGATAACGAGTCAGTCCAGAAAACTATAGCCTCATATCCACAAACCATTGATGATAAACTCTGTTTAAAGAAAAAAATAACCAACAATCTCAGTCATTCACACGGGTCTGACAAGTTAGAGCCGAAATCTGTACATAGGAATTTCTTCAATTGGTTCCAATTCCACCAAAAATAAGTTAGCATCAGCAATGCAACACGTTCTCATTAACGTAATAATTTGATTCTGCATTCTACTTCTTCTCACCTTTCCTAAATCCTAAAATAAATATGTACATATAGAAGATTGCCATAACTGGAGAGTAAGAAGCTACTTGGTGAAACTTACCGATTGTAGGAGAAAGATCTTCGAAAGTATCGGACGTGAAACTCAAAAGGAGACTACTCTTTCCAACTCCAGAGTCTCCAATCAATAGCAATTTGAACAAATAATCAAATTCCGGTTGACTTGATGACAAATCCATCACAATTCACCTTACTTACACCGCCAAATTCCTACAAAAGAGAATGATAAATCATAGAAAATAACAACCCTAGATCAAAACCCCCCATTTCCCACACCCCCAAATATCTAGAAGACACCCCAATAAATAAATAAAAATAAAATAAATGAAGGCAGCAATTTGAATTACCTTTTTAATATGGAGAATTCAATGAGATACTGGAGAACCCAGATCTAATGCAACGTATAAAAGTGAGGGAGAGAGGCATAGAATGAAGAAGTGAAGAGGCAGAAGCAGGGGAAGGAGACTAGAGAGGTTAAATGTTGCAGAGAAACAAAGAAAAGCTTAGACCCTTAAACAAAGGAGACCTGTAATGTAAGAGCATCAGAGAAGAATCTGGGCCTTCCACCAATTGTTTATTGTTTTTGTTATTTGATACGTCAGGGTTTACCATATTAAACTGTTATTTCTTTCCTGCAGCCAATCGTATCCTGAAAAATGGCTTTTAATACTTCAGATACATCTTACATCCTCACCGTCTGATGCAAAGTGCTACATAATAGTGAATCACTTTCTCTTAGGGTGGGGGCCATGGGGCCAATAACTTTTTACACTTTACCTTACATAACAAAACCAGGAAATAAAGAGAAAATTACATAATTATCCATTTTTGAATTTTTCTTTATAAAATTATTCATTAAAAATTTTAATTGGCAGAAATATTTAAAATTAAGTTTTCCTTTACAAAAGTATTCATATTAAGTTTATGTTAAAAAAAATATCCAAAATTAAGTTTGAGTTTACAAAACTATCCACTCAAAGTTTCAATTATAAAAAAATACCAAAGGTGATAGCTTCTAACTCAACCCTTTTATCCAAAAAAGAAATAACTAAATAAAATAAAAAAGCAAATTTATATAACTTATAATTTAAAATGATGACAAACCCCTCAAAGGCTTCTCTCTTCTTTGAATGAATTTTGTTTACTAAGAAAGAAAGAAAAAAAAGAAAAAAAAAAATCTCTCACACGCCAATTCATTGTGAAGGATGAAAGTTTGTTACCAAAAAAGAATATAATGTTAGATATATTTGGGTATAATTGGATTTGTTGATCATGCAGGAAAATACCATACATATAGCTTTATCAAATTAAGAATTTCTAACGCCAAAATCGCCTTGGTAAATAGTATTTGTCATTTACATATAGTTGGAAAAGTTTGAATGCAGTTTAGAGCGTAATTACATATTTATCTTTTAATTAATTAGAAAAAATTGTTAGCAACTAAATTACCAAACACAAATGATGAGACAAATCTAAACGCTGATATAGCCTACATTGCCACATCAACAACAACTACGATTTGCAATTGTGAGTGAGACTTGTGTAATCACCACATAACCACCTTGATAGGAGGTCATTACGAGAGGAAGGCATAAGTTTGGGTTTAGTAAATGCGAGCAAAAAAAAAAAAAAAAAAGAGAAAAAAAGGACATGGAAGAGGGGAGATACTTCTTCAAAGAATTCTATCCTTATTCCGGATTCAACCAGATTTTATTTGAACTTATATTCCTTGGAGGGGAGGCTATTCACCTACACCGGTATATGCAAAAAATGGAAGAGGAGAGATACTTCTTCAAAGAATTTATATCCTTATATTTGGATTCAAACAAATTGTCTTTGAACTTATATTACCTGGCTCACGGTTCTTCTATTTAATTTTCACCCAGATAATAATTTAGTCTAGCATCTAATACTTCTTCTTTTATGCTTTCCACAAGATGTGTGCATTTTCATAGATTGAATAAACATTGTATAAATCATAGAAGGACATTCAAAATCTTATTATTGCATTTATAGTCAGTTTCAATGTAGGCCTCTCTCTTAGCATTGAGAGTAAGATCACCATTTTCAACAAGCTTAGCTTCAACCAAAGAAAAAGAAAGCCCTGGCCAAAGCAAACAAATATCTTTATTTCCATTGTTTGAAATTTTCTCTGTTGAATTGCTCAATCTTATGGAAGTCTAAAACAATTCTCAACTTTTCCATGGTGGGGGCAAGAGAGGTAGAAGTAAGAGTAGTAGATGCCATAGGGTTGCAACTATGTCTACCAATTGAATGAAAGTATATAAATTTTGTCAAATTAGGATTTTACACACATGAACTTATTCGTACTTTACAACACTTCAAATTGGTTGTGTCATTCCGAATGGTGACTTGGTGGTTGGTACAACTGGTTTTACTTGTCAAGTAATCCCCAAGATAAAACAAACCCAATGTGAGGTTATCTAGTAATGATTCACTCACTCACTAGGCTACCCAAGGATACTAAGAATTATACTCATACTTGAGAAAACTAGAGAAGAGAAAACAAGAGTGAAGAATTCTTGAATTCGTTGTTGATTGAATAATAATAAATGACCTACCGACCCTCTATTTATAGGGTTTAAGTGCCCCTTCAATGTGACTCTACAAGAGGGTGAGTCCATAATTTTGTTGGGCTTAGACACAAGCCTATTTATACGTAACACATTCACACCACACCACGCCCGACTTGACCCAGCTCTATGTGTGCGTTTGAAAATACCCTCAAAACAAACCCCGGACATGAGAGAGGAGAAAATTCTCTCTTCAAGAAACCCTATCCTTATATTCCTATATGCATATATTTGTTTGTCCTTTCACTCCTTCATGAGCAATGTGGGACTAAAAGTTCATTCTTACCTTTTGTTTTATTAACGAAATTATGGGGTGATCATGGGTTAAAGCCTTGAAGAAAAGAAAAGAGTGATGTTTTCAAATACATTTTTTGGAACTTAAAATAAATTCATTAGTATAACAATTTTGATTTGGTTTAGGGTATAATATATACAAACTCAAAAAAGATAATATTTATAACTTTAAAATTGAAACCGAACCAAATTGGCTCGATTTTATAAGTTTCCTATTTGGTTTCATTTAATTTCATATATGGTCTTAATAATTTGGTTTAAATGGAAATAACATGCTGAAACAAATAAAGTTGAGAAGCAAATTACAATCTCATAAAGATACAATCCCACAATGTTTTACTGAAAAATAAATCCCACAATGTCAACTCCGGCAATCCTTTTTACACAATTAAGTAAAGGAAACTATAATAGGTAATTTCACACAATTCAACAAATATACATGATTGTTAGATTTAGTATGGTTTAGTTTGGTTTACATGGGTTACATTTTATTTAGTTCAATTTGGTTCAAACCAATACTTTTTTGTTTAAAACACATACCGAAACAAATAAAATTTCACTTTTCAAAAATAAAAGTCTAATAAAAAAAAATTTTTTTTTTTTTTTTCAATTTGATTTAATTAGCTTTTAGATAGTCGGTTTCAATTCAAGTTCTGATTTCCAATTCATGAAATTCTAAATGACACCCTTAATTAAGGAATAAGAAAAGGCACAATCATTTAAAAAAAAAAAAAACTTAAAGATTAACTGAAATTGTTCTCCAAAATTTTGTAATGCATTTCAATAGACCAAAATTTAATTTAATTTTATTTATAATAAAAATTTAGTTTGCTTTGAAGAAAATCTCTTAGCCGATCCCATTAGGTTGGAATAAGACTAAGTTTGTTGTTTTTGAAGACAATATCTCTACAATATTTTCCTTTAAAAACAAATGAAGCAATTAGCTCCCCTGTCAAAAGCTTGATGTATTGAAAACAAACTAGGGTTGCAAGTACTTTTATAATGCTTGAGCATAGGTGGATTTAATTAGCTCAATAAAATCACTTTCAATTCAAAAAAGATAGGAGAAAATGTTCCTTTCGGTTTTGAGGGCTAACGTGTTTTAGTCACAAGCCTGAAATATAAGAAAGATTTATTTCTCTTCTTAAGAACATACATTATGTCATATCTTGTTGATACAAATTGCATGTGCACGGCCAACCCAATCCCATGACCCATCATGGATTGGCCATACTTTTCTCATTAATTTATCAAGAAAATTCTATAAAGAAAATCAAGAACTCCTGAAGTTTAAATTCTAGGTTTGAACTCAATTGGAGATGTTGCTGCCCCTCATGGGACCCTTGTTTAGATCCCTTTGGGTCAATACTTGGCCTCTTGGTGGGTCTTGCTTGACCTAGTGGTCCTTGAACTCCCAAAAGATCCTTATTTAACTCCCTTGGGGTCTTTACTTGTCCCTTGGTGGGTTTTGCTTGGCATGATTTTTGCTAGGCTCAATCATAATGAGTCTGGTAAGGTCTCTCGCTTGAGGGCCATGTTTGAGAAACCTTCAAATAAAAGCCAGTACCCCTTTGAGTTGTGGGGTCTTCAAGCTCGTGAAAAAAAAATGGAGAGAGAGAGAGAGAGAGAGAGAGAGAGAGAGAGAGAGAACTCAATTGTGTGACCACTGCAAATTTTTTTATTTCAGATGTCTAAACTACTATTTCAATGAATTTCTAATCCTACTTGATGATTTAAGATTCATCATATATAGATAGCAAAAAAAAAACTAAAATTTAAAAAGAAAAAATAATGAGACTATGAAATCTGAAAGTTGTCGGAGTTAAAAGCTAAAACTTGGAACACTGCCTCTCTCTATATATATAGTCCATGGTTTGTAATGTAACTCATTATAACCTCTTAATCTTATCAGAGATCACACGAGGATTAGCCTTAGCAATAGCTTCCTGACCCACAACCTTGTAGTCGAAGGTACAATTATGCATCTCAGGGTACCGGTGCTTTGAGCAGAAAGTACTTCCACACTTACAGTTGAACCCTAGCAACCCTATTTTCTTACTGCAGCTTACACACCTATTCTTCACCACCGGAGATGATTCAACAACGGCACCGGCAACTGTGGGATTTACCACCGCAGAACCTCTAGAAGATGATGAGGGCACCGGTACCAATACCGGCGTTGAAGTTACTGATGTTGTTGGGCTCTCCACAAAAGCTATAGCAGAGGTGGGGTTTTGAGGTTGTTGGAGGCAGAAGTCCCTGTAGCACTTGGAGCAGAGGTTATGGGTTTCTGGACTACCAAAGAAACCACATCCCTTGGCACAGAGAGAAGGGCTTTCAGGAGTTTTCCATCCCATCTCGTCCTTTATTCTCCCTTCGGAACCCATCTTCTTCTTCTTCTTCTTCCTCTCTCTCTCTCTCTCTCTCTCGTTTATCTTGTTGATGAAGCAATGGAAGAACCAGAAAATAGCAGATTAGTTTTCTTTATTTTTGGGGAGTGGGTGTTACTGAGTATATATAGAGTAGAGGTTCATTCAAAGTCTTATAAGGATTAGGAAATCCAATAATATCGAAATAGGCAAGTCCAACGTGGACTTGACTGTTTTGTATACTAACGACACATGGGCCGGGTTACAGTTTATTTGTTTATTCTTTGGAGTGTTAGGATGGAGATGCCGACGCAGCGTCACTATGGATATCTGTGGAGTTTATAAATTTATGGAATGCGTTCTATGTTGGGAGTGCGGTTCCTCAACGTGCGCAAGAGGCTAGTGGGAACGCACAAGGGAATATCCGCAGGGATATAAATTTCATTTTATAGAGGGTTGATTAGTCATTTCACCGGTGTTTCAGAGCATAGAGGCCACATTGACACATGATGAATCCATGTTATATTCTATTTCAATGATTTAGATTTGTCTAATTGACATGCCACTTGGCAGTTATAGGCTTATGAAGTTGCACCTTAGTGCAATCCTACTAGACTTGCATCTGTTCTGCTTAACAAATTTGGAAATAAAATGGGAACAATTTGATTACTTCAGATAAAA
>NC_056559.1:27657143-27798135 GCF_013358625.1 Macadamia integrifolia
TTCCTATCTCTCTTCTCGCAATATTCCTGATTATAAAGAAAATTGCATCTATTTCATCCTTATTCTTGGGTTTCGCAACTTCTCTGCGAAGAATTAAATTTTATCCTTCTTAAAAGAGTAGAGAAGAAAAGGTTTGACAAAATAATAACACTTTGTCCAAAAAAAAATCATTGAAAAATGCATTCCATATAGTAGTCAATTTCGTCTACAATTTCATGGAAGAAGAAATCAAATATATGGATCACTGGTACCAAATCGTTAATCCTGGCAGCTGCTGCTCTCTCTCTCCATTTTTTTTTTCTGATTAGTGATTCACCAGGGGCACTACGTCCAGGATCCCTCCTTGCTTGGGGCTTCAGGCTGGATGTATGTAAGCCAAGCAGGTGGATGATGAAACGTTATTTTCCAAGAATCTTCATCATTGCCTATGAGAAAACCCTGCAATGGTAGTGACGACTTTTTAATGCAATCATCTTCTAAACTGAATACGCCTTTATCATAATTCGTGGTCCATCGATCGTCTTTGAATGCACGATAGCCATCAATGAAATAGATGCAATTACCTCTACAATCAGGAAAATCGCGAGAAGAGATAGACAAAGAGGAACGCAGTCCTACAAACAAGTCCTCTCTTACTAAAATAAAATCTAGGTTCAGGCTGAACAATCACACTTTTACGTTCTATTACTCTAACAACCATCAACACATCATTAGATGATGATTCCAGCAAATACGACTCTATGGAATAGTTCTAAGAGTACAAGTATTTATCCATCAATTCAGGTTGTTGTTGTTGGAGAATAGAGCAAGAAGAAGAATCAGTTTGCATGTTAGTGCCCATGTCGAAGACATAAACCCTCATATCTAATAGATCTAATTGTACAGCATAGAGTTTGTTCCTGTTACCATCGGAAATCCGCCAGAGGAGCTAAACCTGCAGAAGGACAGAAGGTAGAGGCCCGGAGGTATCCCCGGGGTTAGTCCTCCGATGCCCAAGTTAGAGACCGGCGGAATAGTGTTTTCACAAGAGTAATGGTATGTTGACCTACCTCTCCCCTCCTTTCGGGCCCTCTCTTATAGTGCTTAGGGTCTAGGGTTTCCTTTTTGGGAGTCCCCGTCGGGTCTGCCTTTTTCCCTTCTCGAGTCCTACTCGGATACGTGCTATTCCCCCTGTGGGGAATATTCCCTATTCGGGTACCTTCTCCTCATGTGGTTTGCTTGGTTACAATTCTTACGGCCTCTATCAGGTGGGAGACATGTGTCCTTCCTTTGGATACCACGTGTTCTTACCTTACAGGGTGATTAATTGGGTTGTATCATAGCCCCCTTACTTCCACTAGGAAGCCCTTTTAGTGGGAGTGACTTCCTTGCTCTTTTGTGTTCCCCTTCGACCTTCGGTCATGGCCTTCGTCTTGAAACCAAGACCTCCGATCAGGTCCACAGCCTTAGCCAGAGCCCCAACCGAGACGGTGACCTTCGGTTAAGTCTGCTCGGCCTTAGATAAAGCCCCTAACTGAGGTTTTGACCTTCGATCAGGTTTGATCGGCCTTGGCCGGAGGCCCAACCTAGGCGGTGACCTTCGGTCAAGTCTACTCGGCCTTAGCCCAAAGCCCCCAATTGAGGTGGTGACCTTGGGTCAGGTCTACTCGGCCTTAGCCTAGAGCCCCCAACCGAGGTTTTGACCTTCGATCAGGTTCTCTCGGCCTTGGTCGGAGCCCTAACCTAGACGGTGACCTTCGGTCAGGTCTGCTCAGCCTTAGCCAAGAGCCCCAACCTAGACGGTGACCTTCGGTCAGGTCTGCTCGGCCTTAGCCCAGAGCCCCCAACCGAGGTGGTGACCTTCAGTCAGGTCTACTCGGCCTTAGCCCACAGCCCCCAACCGAGGTGGTGACCTTCGGTCAGGTCTGCTCGGCCTTAGCCTAGAGCCCCCAACCTAGGTTTTGACTTTGGTCAGGTTCGCTTGGCCTTGGCTAGAGCCCCCAATCGAGGTTTTGACCTTCGATCAAGTTTGCTCGGCCTTAGCCAGAGCCCCCAACCTAGGCGGTGACCTTCGGTCAGGTCTGCTCTGCCTTAGCCCAGAGCCCCCAACTGAGTTTTTGACCTTTGATTAGGTTGCTCGTCCTTGGCCAGAGCCCCCAACCGAGGTTTTGACCTTTGGTCAGGTCTGCTCAGCCTTAGCCAGAGCCCCCAACCGAGGATTTGACCTTCGGTCCTTTGGCCTTTGCGACGCGTCGCTCGTGTCTCCAACTCGAGCGACATGTCCTCGTGTCTTACTTAGAGTGCCTCGGGAATCAACATTGATGACTTGTCGGGGTCATTAATGACCTCGAGTAATCAAATCATCATTACCTTGCCTATAGAAAGTGAGACCCCCTCATTTTTGTCACTTTTCCAGAGCCATCAACCTTCGGTCTAGCACTCTTTCCTTCATCTTCGGTTTTCGCCATCCATTGTCATCAGTAAGTTCCATGTCTAGCTCATTCGGTAGTAGGCCCTCATCCTTTGAGGGGATCGTCTCTAACCTAAGACATCGCAGTGTCGGACATGTCCGAGGTATGTCCTCGGGTTCGTCCTCAGAGTCCCATTCATCTCGTGTTTCCTCCTCCACTACTACACCTCGTGGATCCGCAGGTGGTCCGAGCGTGGAAGATATTATGGAAGGGGTTCTTGAAACCCGAGCTCAGACGAATGAGTCTCTTCTTGTAGAGGCTAGGGACATAGTATCTACTATGTCCGAAGTAGAGCTCGATGAGCTTAGGGTGTCCTACAGTATCCCAAGTGAATTCAACCTTCGGCTCCCAAGGCCCACCGACAGGGCCAGTTATAGGAGCCCAGGTGAACACTGCTTCTATCGAGATGCCTTCAAGGCAAGGCTCCGGCTTCCACTACACCCTTTCTTCAACCAAGAGTTATGGCACTATGGCATCTGCCTAGCCCAGCTGACTCCGAATAGGTGGCGGTAGGTCCTTAGTTTCATAGTGTACTTCTGTCGGATTTAGAGGCCCATCTCCCTTCCTCTTTTTCTCAATTGTCTGTCCCTCAGAGCCAGTAAAGGGGACTCGGGCTGGTATTACTTCAGCCCTCGAAAGGATATTAGGTTGTTGAATGGGTATCCTTCGTCGATCCACAGCTGAAAGCACAAGTATTTCTTTGTGAGATCGTCCAAGGGTTTCCCCATCGACAACGTCTAGGACATTCCTGACCTAAAGGATGTTAATTATGTGCCTGCCCTCTTTGGGGTGGTTGGCATTGGCAAAACTCAAGCCCTGGAGTCCACCAGTCGAGTCTGATAGTCTTCAATCGGACGCTGTCCTGTTTTGGTTCGGGTTTAGCCCGGGTGAGTTAGGGTCACCCGATTCCATTCTTGCTTCGTCTCCTTCTGCCTAATGCCAACCTTTGTTTCCCCTATGCAGTGCAACTCTCTAGGGCAGATGTTAGAGTGGCAGCGGCCGCGAGGCAAGCACAGGCAAGGAGGCCCGTGCGAGATAGACCTGAGTGAGGGAGCAGCAGCAAAGGCAGAAACAAAAGCAGGATAAAAGAACGGTTCCAGCTTCTGAGCCGATTGATCCTTCTTCTAAGAGGAAGAGGGGTCTTACGCAGGACCCTACCGAAGGTGCCATTCAGGCCCTCGCTGCCCAAGACCGAGATGCCTCTGCCCCGACCGAGCCTCTGTCAAACATTCCTTCACAGAGTCCAGCGCTGAATTGAGGCAGGTGCGATTGTGGCTTCATCCCCGACTGATCCGTGAAGGAGGATGACACTTTCGCCATTGGAAGGGTGTCTCAGGAACTGGTGCTGAAGGGGAACCTTCCGAGGGATGTTTCTGACACCCAGAAGTAGGGAACCTCGACCATGGTGACCAGCGCATGCTTCTACATGGCAGGGGTAAGATTCCTTCGGTCTTCGGCTTTCAAGTTTCCTTCTCTATCGCTCTTATTTTTATAAATGTTTCTAGCCCAAAACCAACTTTCCCAGCTGATCAACAGAGTTGAGGCTATGCCTCGGGACTTGGAGAGATATGAGCTAGAGAAGGTGAGCCTGGAGAATGAGCAATCTGTTCTACTGGAGAAGGTAGAGCATATGGAGACTGAGCTCCTTCAGGTTTAACAGGAGCATGATCGGGAACTCTCAGAGCTTAGATCTCAAATATCTACGAAGATTGAAGCAGCCGAAGCCTGAGGGGTCGAAATGTACAAGGCTTTCGAAGACTTTTATGAAGGATTTAAGCAGGCCACTGCTCCCGGATACACGATGGGCTCGACCAAAGTCTATGACTTGGTTCTCGAGCATTATCCGGAGGTATCTTTTGAGGATAGTGGCCTTATTTTTGAGTATGAGGTTGGGGCTGCTTCCGGTCCTGCCCCTGTGGCTACTCAGGTGACCGAGCTCAAGGAGAGTGGTGACGAGGAGGAGGTTCAGAGGCCCCGCGAATTCTCCCTTACTCCTGGTCACAATGGTTTAGACCGAGATGTCCCAGGTGCCGTCGATGGCAAAGTTGTTCTCCCGATCGAAGCCCCTTGATGAATGAAATGTATTTGGGTCTCTTTTTTGTATCTTTTGAACTTGGGCCTTCCGGCCTCCATGTAATTTATGCCTTTGAGCTTCTTCGATGAATGAAATGCCTTTCTTCTTTAAGATACCTTTATGCCTTTTTATTATCATCACTATTTTTTATTGATTTAATGACAATTAACTTCGAGCACGGACTGTCATAGGGCTTCGGCTTCGCAGGTAAGGGTAGGAAAGCCGAAGCCCTTATGCAAGTAAAATCATAATTACAAGGTGGGAGTATAAGGCTGAAGCTCCTACGTAAGTCATCGTTTCCTTCGTGATCGAAGGATGAGGGGTGCTGTTGGCTGCTCCCTGTCGCAGAGTAGTCCTTCGGTCGAGCTATTTCGACTCTATTCGAGCCTTCCATCCAGGGATCCCTTCTGTCAAGTTTGCTCGACCTTGGCGTGAGCTTCCTGACCAAAGGGGGGACCTTGGTCCTATGCCTGGTTTTGGCCTTCGCTCCCAACCAAGGGGGTACCACTTCGGTTAGGTTTTCTCGGCTTCGGCCTGAGCCCCCAATCGAAGGTTATACGTTTCATAGCCATTATTTGGGCAATTGCCGTGAACCAACTTATATAAAATAAAAATCCTCTGGAGAGCTTGAGATGAGGAATCGTAACTTGAAGGTTCTTAGGAATTCAAAAGATGAATAATTCAAAAGAATAACCAAGTAAATGTAAATGTGCTTTGCTACTACTGCTAAGCATATTACTACTGGTAGAATTTCCTCAAGTTCTTCGAGTTCCATGATCGAGGTACCATTTCTCCACCCATAGTCTCTAGGTTCTCCAGGTGATAGGACCCCGATCGTATTATCCTTGAGACTCTGCAAGGCCCTTCCCAGTTCGGAGCTAGCTTCCCTTGATGCTTTGGGTCCGATATCTCCGTCCTTCTGAGGACGAGGTCACCCACTCTGAACTCGTTCCTTTGGATCTTTGCATTGTAATGTCTCGCAACCCTTTGTTGGCATACTGCAATCCTTTCCCTCGACACTTCTCGCACTTCATCTAGGAGGTTCAGATTTGCTCGAAGCCCTTTGTCATTTTCTTTTTCATCGTAGTATTGAACCCGATGGGTCATGGCTCCTATTTCCATTGGGAGCACAGCTTCGGTGCCGTAAATTAAAATGAATGGTGTTTCCCCAGTGGCGGATCTCTCAGTTGTGTGGTAGGGCCAGAGGATGTTGATTAACTCTTCTGCCCATAATCCCTTGGCATCATCCAGCCTCTTTTTTATTCCTTTTAGAAGCGTATGATTGGTTACCTCAGTCAATCCATTGGTTGATGGGTAATCGACGGATGTTTTCCTCGGTTAACGCTGAGGGCCTAAAAAAATAAGCCAAAAGTTAGATTGGCGAACTGAGTTCCATTGTCCGTTACTACCACTCGGGGGATTCTGAATCGATAGACCACCACTCTCTTGAAGAAGTCCCTTACATTCTTTTTTGTTATCATCGCCAGAGCTTCGACTTCTGCCCACTTTGTGAAGTAGTCTACTGCTACCACAACAAACTTTTTTTGTCTCGTTGCCATGGGGAACGGGCCTAGGATGTCCATTCCCGACATGGCAAATGGTACCGGGCTTGACAGGGAGGAAAGCTCAGTAGAGTGTTGCCGATGGATGGGGATGAACATCTGGAACTTAATTCACTTCCTAACGAACTCTTCTACATCCCTCCTCATTGTCGGCCAGAACAGGTCATGTCTCAGCACTTTGTGGGCCAAGGTCCGGGCTCCAAGATGTTGGTCACATATCCCTTTATGTACTTCTCAGAGTGCATACTCAGAGTCGATAAGGTTCAGGCATTTGAGGTATGGTGTGGTAAACCCTATCTTATACAACGTCTCATCTTTTAGCATAAAGCGTACTAACCACATTTGTATCTTCGTTGCCTCATCCCTATCTTTGGGGAGTACACCTTCTTTGATGTACCTGATTATGGCATCCATCCAGCTAGGTCTGTTCTCGCCAATGGGTAACACCTCTTGGGGTCTTTCGGTACTTGGTTGGGGTAACACTTCAAAATACACCGATCGTCCAAGGTCCGTGAAGTCAGAGGTGGCCAATCACAACAGTGCATCCGCACTGACATTCTCTTCTCGTGGCACCTGCCTTACCTCGAACTCTTTGAAGGCTATTATTCTCTCTCGCACCATCTTTAAGTACTTGGCCATCCTTTGTTCTTTGGCTTCGTAGTCTCCATTCACCTTTCGTACCACGAGCTAGGAGTCACTGTGTATCACTAACTCTTGTACCATCAAAGCCCACATCAAATTAATTCTAGCTATTAGCGCTTCGTACTCCGCTTCATTGTTGGAGGCATCGAAGTCGAACCATAGGGCATACTCGATCTTGAAACCTTCGAGGCTAACCAGTATGATCCCTACGCCACTTCCCGCACTGTTAGAGGCACCATCCACATACAATGTCCAGGTCTTTTCTGCCCGAACCTCAAAAAACTCCTGGGGATCATCGAGGAGCATTGTCTTGGCTATGAAGTCTGCTAGGGTTTGTATTGGATGTCGAATTCTCTCAACTCTATGGCCTAGTTTACCAAGAGGCCGAATATATCTGGCCTCTGCAGTATCTTCTTCAGGGGCTGGTCTGTGAGCACGTACATCGTGTGTGATTAAAAATAGGGCCTCAGCTTTCTTACCGCTGTTACCAGGGCGTACGCACTTTCTTAGTTTTTTTGTATCTTGTTTCAGCATCCAGCAGGGTTCGACTAACGTAATATATTGGCCGTTGTTGCCTTCCTTCTTCCTTTATCAATTCCACTCTTACCGCCACTGCCGATACTACTAGGCACAACTGTAAGGTATCCCCGACATCTGGCTTCGTCAGTAGTAGGGGCGAGGCCAAGTACTCCTTCAGTTTTTTAAAGGACTTTTTGCATTCCTCCGTCCATTCAAACTTTTTGGATCCCTTTAAGGCTTTGAAGAAAGGGAGGCACTTGTTAGCTGACCGAGACATGAACCGTCCCAGGGCGGCGACTCTACCTGTTAGCTCCTGGACTTGCTTCACATTCTGTGGTGACCTTATATCTCGAATGGCCTGTATTTTCACTGGATTAGCTTCAATTCCCCTCTCTGAGACAATAAAGCCAAGGAACTTTCTCGACGCTACTCCGAACGCACACTTCGTCGGGTTCAGCTTCATGGCGTACTACCTTAGCACCTGGAACGCCTTTTCTAAGTCTCGAATATGGTGTTCTACCTTCAGGCTTTTCCATGAGCATGTCATCTACATATACTTCCATGGTTTTACCGATCATCCCCTTGAAGATCTTATTCACCAACCTTTGATAGGTGGTGGCCCTTGCTTTTTTCAGCCCGAAGGGCATAACTTCATAGCAGTACAACCCCCCCTCGATCACGAAGGATGTCTTTGGGACATCGACCTCAGACAACTTGATCTGATTGTATCCCGTGTAAGCATCCATGAAGCTCAGTGCCTCGTGTCCTACTGTGGCATCAATGAAGAGGTCTATTTTTGACAGAGGTAGCCGTCCTTTGGGCAGGCCTTGTTTAGATCGGTGAAGTTGATGCAGATCTTTCATTTTCCATTTACCTTGGGACCATCACCACATTGGATATCCACTTTGGGTATTGGATTTCACGGATGAACTGGGCCTTCAGCAACTTCTCTACCTCTTCATTTATCTTCTGCTACCTTTCAGGGGTGAAGGTCCTCTTCTTTTGTTGTACCGGCTTCTTAGTCGGGTTGGCACTCATATGGTGCTCTATTACTTCTCGGTCTATTCCAGGCATGTCTAAGGCTGACTAGGCGAAGACGTTAGAATTGTCTCAGAGGAATGAGATGAGTTTTTCTCACTGGTGCCTTGGTATTGTAGCCCCCACTTGGAAGTGGCGAGTGTTATCCCCCTCTTTGGCTTCAATTTGTATCAGCTCCTCAGCCGGTTCCCCCCTTTGATAACTGGTGTCGTCACGTAAATCTTCTATCGGGAGTGCCTTGCCCTCCTTTTCTTTTCCCCATAAGGTGGTGGCATAGCACCTCCGGGATGCCTCCTGATCACCTCGACATTCACCGACACCGTTCTTAGTTGGAAACTTCATCTTGAGGTGTGGTGTGGAGACGACAGCCTTTAGCAGGTTTAAACCAACTCTCCCTAGTATGGCGTTGTACACTGAAGTAATGCCTACTACTAGGAAGTTGATCATGACTGTTACCTGAGGGTCTCCGGTGCCAGCTCTTATTGGCAACTCAATCGATCCCTCAACTTTGACCGGGGCATCGAAGAATCCTTGCAACGGGTGTTCAACCTTCTTCATCTTTCCCTCGTCTAGGCCTACCTTCTGGAAAGCTTCAAGGAACAGGATATCAGCTGAGCTGCCGTTATCGTCCAAGATCCTTTTTACTCTGCAATCGGCTATGGTCATGGTGATTACTAGGGCATCATCATGTGGCATGTGCACCCCTTCCAGGTCGTCATCTGAGAAGGAAATAACCATCCCCGTCTTTTCCTTCTTGTTCGACCATTCAGCCACATGCACGCTTCGTGCATAGGCTTTTGCTTTCCTGGCCGAGGTTGAACTTTCTCCAACGGCTAGGCCTCCACAGATTATCGGTATAACCCTAGTTGGGCTTTTATGATCGTCCCAAAGGTAATGGTCGGCTTCCTCGGGTGTCAGGTCCCTTTACCATTCCTGATTGCCTCTACTGGTTGGCTACCTCCTTTCATGGCAGCCTCTGTCGTCTCTTTGACAGTTATCCTTGCGGTCATTACCGTCTTGGACATCCTCCTTTTTGTGGTCTACGAATCAGCCTAGATACCTTTTTCGGATCATTCCTTCTATTTCCCCCTTCAAGTACCAACAATCTTTAGTGTCGTGGCCGTGGTCCCTGTGGAAGTGGCACTATTTATCCATATTGCGTCTCTCAGGGTGTCGTCTCATCTTCCCTGGCCACTTCATGGCTCTGGCATTTGGGGAGTCCTTTAGCTGCATTAACACATCCATTCATTTTTGGTTCAGGGGTGCGTATTTCTCGAACTTCTTCGATGGACTGGGTGCCCGACCATATTCGGACTTTCGTCTTTTGCCCTCTTTGGAAGGTTTGTCGTCGCCTCTTGAGATCCTTTTCCTCCCCGTCTTCTCTTCAACTTCTTCATCGGCTTGAAGGGTTTCTTCCATCTGGATGTACTTATCACACCGAGCCCTCAACTCGGCTAGGTTCCTTGCTGTATGCTTCGCCAAAGACCTTTTTAGCTCTTTATCCTTGACGCCTCTCAGTAGGGCCATGAACTCTTCTTTCGGGTCCAGACCTCTAATCGTCATCTTCTCTTGCTGGAAGAGCTTCATGTAGTTTCACAACGACTCTCCTTTATGTTGTTTTACGTTGGTCAAGTTCAACGTGGTCTTCTAAAGGGGTTGGCTACTGGAGAATCCCTTCACGAAGAAGTAACTCAAATCGCTAAAGTTGTGGATCGATTTCGTCGACAAGCAATTATACCATAACCTTACCGCTCCTTTGAACATCAAAGGCAGGGCTCGGCACATAATGTTTTTTGAGACTTGGTGGAACTGCATCATAACCTTAAAGCCTTCCAGATGATCGATGGGGTCTCCAGACCCATCGTAGTTACCATATTTGGGTAAACGAAAACCAATCGGGAGTGGGTCCCTCATGACTTCATCAGATAGAGCCATGTCATTGGTGAGGTCCGGCTCGTGAGTTCCCTTCTGGTTTTCTGCTACCTTCTGGATCTCTTCCATAAGGTCTAAGATCATCTGCTTCAACCCTGAGTCATGTAACTGTTTGTCCCCTTGGCACGGTTCTTCATGCCTGGCTCCCGTGACGTGGCATGCTCTTTCTTTGGGTGCAGGGCTTTCCCTCATTGCTTTATTTTGAGGATTCTGGCCAAACCTTATTGATCCTGAGCTACTCCGGTCCTTGTCTTACGGTCGCTTTGGCTGGACATGGGAGCCTCGCGTTGTTCCACCGGTCTTATGAGAGATGGCTTTAGAGACCTCTTTCATTATCTCGTCCATTCGGTCATACTTCTCCTGAAGGGCGTCGAACTGCTCCCTCGTCACATATTCCTGCACCCTAGGAGGGGGAGGATCGCTATCCCTGTGCACCAGATGTCCGACCGAGCGCTGGTCCCTCACGGAACCTTCCCGATCGCTGTTTCCCCATTCTTCCCTGATGTCTGTCGAGGGAGGGAGCCCTTCTGAAGGTTCTCCCTCATTCATATTTATATTCGGCGCTGCTTTTATTTTTTAACGATTGTAGGTTCTCCCCACCATTACTGTTGTTCCCACGGACGGTGCCAATTTGTTATAGCCGGAAATCCACCAGAGGAGCTAAACCTGCACAAGGACAGAAGGCAGAGGCTCGGAGATATACCTGGGGTTAGTCCTCCGACGCCCAATTTAGAGACTGATGGAATAGTGTTTCACAAGAGTAATGGTGTGTTGACCTACCTCTCCCCTCCTTTCGGGCCCTCTCTTATAGTGCTTAGGGTCTAGGGTTTCCTTTTTGGGAGTCCCCCTCGGGTTCGCCTTTTTCCCTTCCCGAGTCCTACTCGGATACATGCTATTTTCCCTGTGGGGAATATTCCCTATTCGGGTATCTTCTCCTCACGTGGTTTGCGTGGTTAGAATTCTTACGACCTCTATCAGGTGGGCGACATGTGTCCTTCCTTTGGATACCACATATCAGTTCCCATGGAATAAGACATCCTTGAAACCACTAAATTCATCAGATTCAGGTTTTAAACCAGTCCATGCTTTATCTCCAAGTCTAGCGAAGATAAGCTTTTCCTCTTACCCATGGAGGAGTTGATGATAAGACAACTGTTTGTAAATGTAATACGGCGATGGGTGGAAGGGTGAGCTTGGCCTTGGTGAAAGGGTTGTAGAGGTATATGTGTTTAGTTCGAGAGTATCTATCCATAACCAACCAACCATGGGAGGAAACCTTACAGGAATGGTTATGAAGAAACTCGTCAAGAAGGTCTCTGATGTGAAAAAAACTTATTGTTGGCTAACCTGAACATGCCGTTACGAAAGTTTTTGATGTGATTTTTTTCATTTTTTCTCTTATAAAATAATATCAACACCAGGAAACGATGCGATGGATGGTAGGGTTTTTTGGGGAGGAAGGATTACCATGACTTGCACATCGAACTCAATCGGACATAATCAGCATAAAGATTGAGACGTTCGCTAATCATCATCACCAAATCCTCTGGAAGCCCCGACCACCATGATGTTGTTACTGATGATTCTTCTCTCTGCTCTCTCTCCTTCATCTCCTTCCTCTCCATTTGTTTACTTCTAGCTAGTATTTGGAAACAAGGAAAAAGAAGAAGAAGATGAACAGATCCACGGTGAAGAGACTTGGCAGTTAAGAAATATACTATAGCTAATAACCCTTTGTGTAGATCAAGTCCTCGTCTGAGAATGATTCTTGTACGGTGTTTGATATACACTTAGACTGCACTCAGAATAAAATTCAATTAAAAAAAGAGAGATTAAGTAGAGTCAAGTGTAAATCAAACATCGTACCAGAATCATTTTCGTACAAGGACTTGAGAAGGGGTGTATGTACTCGTGTTTGCTGGGCGTGGGTAATTACCCTCACTTAACTGTTACCAAAAGGAGGGTAAGGGGGTGTGTTTGTTGGGGCGTGGGTAATTACCCGTAAATGTTACCAAATATATCTCTAACTACGGTTTCCTCTCTTGCATAGGATTCTATAATTTTCAAATCCCTGCTCACAAACATGATTTTAAAAATCAATCAAGACCAATTCCAATTCTGACCAATTGGATACCAATCCACTGTTAAGGTATAAAAAAAAAAGGTTAAAAATAAAAATTTTCTTTTGGGGGCGTGGGGCGGGGTGGGGAATAAGCCTAAAAGGTAGTGTTCTCACCTCAGTTGAAGCTTCTACTAATGACCCCATTGGCCCATAGGCTGGTGTAAGACATACTGCCTTCAGGGAACCCTCTCTCTTTTTCAGAAACAAGGGTAAATTCTTCTGATCTAATTCGTTCAAATCTAATCCCATTTGGTATTGATTGAGAACAATCTTGAGTATAACATCTTGCTCCCGAATTATCACATACGAATGGTTTTTGAGTTCCTCAGGATCTATATGATTACCTTACAGTATGACAAATGAGAATTTTAGAGTAATTGGATTATTTTAGAAAATCGATTCGTTTAGTAGATTGTTAGGCGTTTGACAGCTAACCTAGATTGCACACACCATTGAGGTGATCATTCCGGAGATGAGCAGCAAAGAGAAAGAGTATGGGGAGATTGGGTTGAAGAAGAGAATCTTAGTTTTCTAGTGCATAGAAATTAATTGAGAATTTGTTTCTTATAAAACAGGGAAAGAAGAAAAAAGAAAAAAATTTAATTTAAAAAAATAATAAGATAGATAACAGAAGTAAGCATCCATCAAGTCTCATGACACATGGCATGAGGAAACCATGGTTGGAGATAATATAGCTAATCACTTTGTTTTTTGGGGTGTTGGGGCGTGGGCAATTACCCTTTCTAAACTCTTACCAAGTTTAAGGTTACGGATAGGTAAAAGTGCAAAAAGATTCGCCCTAATTTGATGGCATTAGATGGGGGAAAGTCAGGTGATTCTTGTGGAAAATCACAAATTCTCCCCCTTCGGTTACCCCTTCTCTTCCAACTCAATTATCAGGTTTGCTTGAGACAATTTTAGATTGCATCGAACAACTTATGGTGGACATAGACTCTACTTTCCTCACCAGTTCTGCAAAATATGCCTCTATCTGAAACCAGTGTTGGAGGATATTTACATATCTCCTCTTATTTCACTCTATCTTCATTTCAATTTATTTCTAGAAAATCAACATTGTAGTTAGGAAGACATTGTTAATGACATGTACAACTAAAGCCAATTTTCACTTCATGGTTGATGAATTTATGTGTTCTCACGTCTTTGAATAACTTATCCTTAATCATTCTTCACCACCCCCACCCCCCCAAAAAAAAAAAGACGCATAAAAGTTGGGATAAGGATATAAATGCATACGGGTATTAATTGGACTATAAGTTAAGGAGAGAGGGTTGGACATGCCGCAAGTCTTTAGTAGACTAGCAACATACATCAATCACAAGACTAGACACAAGAGTGTAAAAAAGTCTTTTTCTCTAAAGGAGATGCAAGAGGGTTATTTGAAAACCTTCTATAAAAAATTCAAAACACTAAACAACAACAACAACACAACTTAGCCTTATCCCAACTAAATGGGGTCGGCTAATCTTTTTCTTTGATTACTTTACCCATCTTGCTTATTTAAATACCTTATATTTTTTATCAATTCTTTTTATTTTCCGATATTGTTGGTACCCTTTAGATTTTATTTTTAATATTCTCTAATTAAGAGTGTTTTTTTTCCAAAAAAAAATTCTAAATTTTCTCCCTCCCCTTTTTCACTTCCCTCTCTTTTCTCTTTTAATCCATATCTTTGTATATAAAAAATCTATATTTTAGAAATTGTTATAGGAGAAAAAATCTTGTGTAAAAGTTTTTTTCTAAATTTTCTCCCTCCCCTTTTTCACGTCCCTCTCTTTTCTCTTTTAATCCATATCTTCATATATAAAAAATCTATATTTTAGAAGTTGTTATAGAAAAAAAATCTTTCTAAATTTTCTCCCACATCTCTCCCGTTCCTCTCTATTAAATTTCTATCTATATTTTTCTATTAAAAAAAAAATTCTATATTTAAAGAGTTGTTATTAGGAAAAAAATCTTTCTAAATTTTCTCCCTCATCTCTCACGTTCCTCTTTGTTAAATTTTACTCTATCTTTCAAAAAAAAAAATCTATATTTCAGGAGCGGATCAAGAGGAAGAGTGAGATAACTCCTCTAAAGGTTTATGTGTCCCTCCTCCTCCTTTGGTTTACTGTAGTTTTCTATATATATATATATATATATATATATTGTTGGAATTTCTATATTGTTATTTATTCTTAATAGTTGCAGGTTTAATAAACTCCCAAACAAACAATCAAACAGTGAGGTCGATTCTAAGAAAGTTAAGAGTTGGTGCGCTTCCATCACGTTAGTGCTGTCTCCAGGTCATCCCTCCAAGAAAGATATAATATTGCGCCATCTGGCACCGGCTGCATATAAGTTTCTCTCTCTTTTCTTTTCTTCTTTTTTTTATGGGTTAATTTAATGTAAAGAAGAAAGACTTGTTCTAATGCAGTAGATAAAAGGAGAAACGCTCTATTGGGTTTGCCCTCCTCTCCTTCTATCTTTACTCTTGAGGTTGCTTCGATAAAGTTCTCATCAAGACAATACATCCCTTCTTAGATAGTTTCTTTCTCCTCCTTTTGCTTTCTTTATGCAGTTTTTGTGAACAACAATCATTGTTTTTTTCCCCAGTTTTCTTGTTTGATTTTCTTGCGGCAGTCCTTGTTTCTCTGATATTATGCTGCATTTGATATTGGATATGGACGCATGAATATTATTTCTGATTAAAAAACCCTAAACTTGTCATAATGTTACCAAGGCCTCTAGAAATCAGAAGTAATGTCAATGTGATCAGATTCGATCCTTGTTTTGATTCAATTGTGTTTTAGTTCAAAGTAAGAAAAATTATAGATTGTGTTCACAGTATTTTATGTGTGAAAGTTGACTTGTTTATTGACCCTTTAATCGCTTCGTTTCATGGTATTGACGACTCACAATCGAGGCCAAGTTTCAATTACCCATTGGTCCTCATTCTAAGTATACTTAATTTATAACGGAGGGTTCGTTCTACAAGTTGACGATATCCTTTAGCTGAAATCGATGTTGTTTTGGGATATGAATGGGCTGATCTTGCTTTAATTTTATGGACTACTGAGTTTTCTACTTTTATCCTACAAAATTTCCATTGTGTATATTTTTTTTCTTTTTCTTTGGGCCTCAGCGAAGGTTTTTATCTTGCATTTGCTTAATCTGAAGTGCAAACTAGAAAGAATAAATGGAACACTAATATGATAGAATGGAACAATACCACAAAATTGTTCCGTCACATTATTCATTTAGGTTCTATTAAAATGGGACACCATAACCAGCATCTAAAGAATCGATATTCTGGATTCTGTGTTAGTTCCTATGATATTCCCTTCTTTTCTTATTTATTTAGTAATTAAAGATTTCTGTGTTAGTTCCTACGATATTCCCTTCTTTTCTTATTTATTTAGTAATTAAAGATTTGTATTTCTTGTTTCAGTTTCAGATTTTGTTGTTGGATGGAAGCATACATCCCCAAAGCCTCGACAGATTTGGGTATTACTCATGGCGTTCTCTCTCTCTATGTTTTATTATTATTATTATTATTAAAGATCTCCTAGAAAGACCAAAGGAGAGGATTTTTTTCTGACTTGGTTTCTCTCTCCAATGGACACACTCCCATTGACATCCTTGAAGCTCTAGCACACCCAAAGGCCATAAGTATATATCTCTGTCTCTGCTGTTTCTTTTCTCTTCTTTGTTTCATTGTTCTCTCTCTCTCTCTCTCTCTCTCTCTCTCTCATTAAAATTGTTTTGAGCAACCAAAACACAGAAGGAAAGAAGTTGTAAACAATCTTGAAGGGACAGCTTTTTTTAGTGTTCTTAATTTTGGACCCAGCCAAGTAAAAATTTATTTTTAATCCGCTAAAAAATTTATCAGTTTTATCAAATTGGATCTTGCCATTTATCGATAAAAAAATTGAACCAATATATTTCTTATTCAATTTCATTTTCCAATCTCTATCTCTCTGAATGCACATCTATAGTCCTTATAAGACAAGGGAGGAAATCAAATCCACCATGGAAAATTCATCATTTTTTTCTTCCTATTGCGATGTTGTTCTTTCATTATTTGTCTATCTTGGATTATTTTAGATGAATGCAAACACAAATATTGGAAGGTATTACCACTGAAATGGATTTTGTTTGTCCTTTTTTTTTTTCCATCCCAAAATTTTCACGTTCGAAGATGGATCTCCTAATTCGATAATTTGTTTCCTTTAGTTTATTTTGAGCAAAGACATAGCAAGTTTTTCATTGTCTAGCACTACCTTTTATTTTATTTTTTTCATTGCTTTGTTTTTCTTTTACCAAGTTCTCATATACATATCATTATCATGTGAAGTTCTTGACGAGGAAATAAAATACTCTCTTTCTTTAAAGGTTAGACTCATGAGGATCATAGATTTTGTGAGGTTAGCGTTTTCGATATATTTGATTGTGTGAAATTCAGCGTCAAGTTTCAACATCTTGGAGGCTCCCTGAATTAGAGTTATTAGCAAATAGAGCATTGTTTCAAAATTTGGTAAGTCAACGAGAGGGTCTCTCTCTCTCTCTCTCTCTCTCTCTCTCTCTCTCTCGGGTCTTGAGCATTTAAAAAAAATAAAAATTCTATCACTTGTGTCAATCTGTTTGCAAATATTAATGCATCATGACTTAGCTTATTTCTTGTTTCAACAAGAAGGTGAGTCCGCCGATGACATTATCTATCTTCGCCAATATCACATTGATCGAATTTTTAGAGTAAACACTAAAAGGGCGTGTTGCGTACCTGGTGCATGAGGATCCAACATGTGTGAGGTCCCCGGGGGAGGGGGAGAACTATAGCGAGAACCATGTAATCTTACCCAGAGAATGTTGAGAGATTGTTTCAACCTTATCGTATTGTATATATAATATCTTTTGTGCACTAAAGTTAACAATCTAGCTAACACTGAGAAATTAAACTATTTAACTTCTCTACAGATCAGTAATTGATCAGAACTTATACTATGCTCGGATGAAGTATACATCAACCACAACCATGTCAAATTTACTTCATCTTTAGGTATTAACTTCTCTGTTTAGTATTTTGTTGTACCACTTAATTTGTTTCTAACACCTATATGGGTTTTGTGTCATTGTATGATGCTTTATACATGTGGGTTAGTTCATGGTAATGACATTGGAGTTAGTGGTGAGTGATTTAAATGATGAAAAAAGTGAATATAAGGAGTACAAGAAGAATAGCTAACAAAAACTTTGTTGGGTCTCACTTGTAATTTTGTTGGTGTTGTGTGTAACAAAAAAAAAATTATAATGATTCTCTTTCATTTTTGTCTACAAATTTAAATATCTTTTTTTATCAGAAAGTAATTATGACATTGCAAGAATTTTATTTCTTTTTAGTCACAGGCTTCAACATTCAGGTCTTCAATAGTCATTGGTTGCCCCTCTCTCTCTCTCTCTCTCTCTCTCTCTCTCTCTCTCTCTCTCTCTCTCTCTCTCTCTAACATAAGACAACACGTGCATTTGCACGTGCATATTTTACTAGCATTTATATATAGAGGAATTATCACTCCCCTCCCCTGAACTTTGGGGAAACATCAAGTTCTCCCACGTTTTTTGAAATATTTCACTCCCCTCCCTCAAAATCAGAAGATTCTATCAATCGTTGGTGAGTGTTAGTTTCTGCTATTAAGTGCCTAACCTATTTTTCATAATACCCTAAATGCCCCTCTACATAATCGATCAGAAGAAGAGAAAGCTAGCCCTCTCATATCCACCTCTTTCTTCACCGTTGTTGCTCACCGAGAAGACCCAAGCGCTCCGTCTTCACCGTCGCTGCTCACCGTCCATTGATTGGAACCATAAGGGCCTGTTTGTTTAGAGGGGACTTGGTGGGGTGGGATCAATGGGGTGGGATTTCTGACAACTTTCCCACAAAATAGTGTAAAATAGGCTTGTTTGGATGAAAGGGGTGGGAGAGCTATGAAATAATTGTCAGATGGTCAGGGTTTCCTGTCGGAGGCATGTTTCTTCCATTTCTTCCCTTTCAAAGTCCCACTAATTTGGTGGGACTCTTGTGGGAAAGATGAAGGAAGCGATCTGGTGGAAGAAAGACGAAGGAAGGCGATCTCTCTAGCTCTGTGGCTTCTTCCTCAACTTAGTTTATTCTCTCACAACAGAGGTAAGGCTACGATCTTCTCTCCAGCTCTGTCTTCTTCCTCAACTCGTTTGTAGGTAATACCTAGAAAGAAGGGTTTTCATTTCTTGAGAAGAATCGAAGGGTTTTCATTCGGCTCCTTCTCCTTCTTTTCCAGATAACAGAAATTGAGAGAGTGAAAGAGGAAAAAAAACCATAGAAACAACAAATCAAGAAAGACCAAAATCTTTCTTCATCGCCGATTCCGATCATCTTTAGCTCGATACCATCTCCTACTTCTTTTTTTTCTTTTTTCTTTCTGTTAATCAGTATTTATTTTGATTATATTTCTAATCATTGTCTTGTTTGATCTGTATGAGATGAGATTTATGTTTCTCTTAGGTTTTATTAGCGGTTCTGTTCTGCTGTTGTTGTATATCAATTTTTTTTTTAGGGAAGGTAGTTGTATCATCTACCATTTTTCAGTGATTTGTCACAAAGAAGATGGGTTTGTCAAATCTGTCGAACATATGCCCATATCGTAAGGGAAAACACAAACCTTTTGTCTGGAAAATCTTATATATGTTGTGGTTTTCTCTCATTTTATTTTCTGGATTGCTATACATCTCGCTTTAGGACCTTTCTATGGTGGGTGACAGGTTAACTGTTTTGTTGAGTCTGAAAGTTAAATTTAGTCTCAGAGTAAATAGGATTCCCTCTTTGAGTCATGTTGATCCAAAAGTTAATTCTATATAAGAGGAACCCCCACCTTTCGACAACCTCAAAAGGTGATTAGCAGTTTTTTGAAGATTTGTTACTTTTTTAAGGTTGTGTGGTGCTCTGCATAAATGTTAGCCTGTTGACAGAACCAGCCAAGAGCTTCTATTTCTTCTCACTTCTATTCTGATTACTCCCTCCTTTCAGGTGTGATATCCCATACTTCTCCTCAATCATTCTCTTCATAAATTGATAAAATAGCCAAATGCTAAGTAACTTTGCAACTACATCCTTGTTCACCTCATGAGTTATATAGGACAGAAAAGGTTCTTACATAGGAGTAGAAAAAAGTATATTGAATTGATGATCTTGATAGGTAAGGTTTAGAGGGAATTGTCATTAGTGTTCTATACAAATAAAGTCATGGTTGCATTTGGTGTATAATTGAAAACATAGGGGTTTATGGCTAGATGATAGATGCAATTTATGACTTCATGTTTATAGCAGTTGGACTTATAAAAGCAGCAAGCTCTGGGGTTAATGAACACAAAAACAAAGATATCCCTGATTACTCATCATTTGGCCCAATGTGTTCTCCTCATCTGAAAGTTGTTTGTTCACTGGAATCTTGTGTTGCAGGGAATGTGATTGTGGTCTTTGGTTTGGTGGTTATTTCATTCTTTTCTTATTTTCATCCAGTTATTGATTCTTTTAAGAGAACCCACTACTTTTTTTTCTATTTTTTTTTCTTACATCTTTGGTGTTATTGGTTGGGGAATTGGGGGTATTCTTTTTCACTTTAAGTCATTAAATTACTCATCTTTTTTATTAATTATTTTTTGCATTCTCATATTTATTTTCTATGAAATTTAAAATGCATTTTTAAATAATGGCACAAATTAAATCTTGCTGAATTGCAAATTTAATTGGGTTTTAATCCATGCATGTAGATAGTGATAATCCATAAAATCGTACTAAAACAAATCTCAACAGAATTTTCTTCTCTTTTTCTATATGGACTGCAATTTTCAGATCTCATCCAAGTCACTGATATGCAAAATGTTATTGGGTATTGAAGATTTTATGCCAAATAGGTTTACATACTTTTGACATCAGTACTAAAAGAATGAAATGTCCAATTAAATGTTGTTACTTCAATAGTTTTGAGTTCAATGTTTGTTCCTTCAGAAGTGGAATATGGATGCTACTGTATATCAACAATGGAGAAGAACAGCAGTAGCAGCTAGTTGTATGGCTGCTATAGCTGCCATACTTGTCATATTGGATGAATGTGACTATGACGAGGAGGATGAAGAAGCACCGCCTAAAAACAAAGTGTTGATTTTGATCAACTAGCCACCATTGCTGAAGGCATCAAGGATTTGGCAGCTGCACTTCGAGAACCACCCAAGCAACGTAGCCCTTATCAGATGGATTTGACACCTATCCTCTATGCCATACGAGAGATGCTTGATATTTCTGATGTCATGGCTAGTAGGTCTTTTGAATACTTGAGTGCAAATCTAGTGCAAACTAATATATTTATGTCATATAATGTCTCACACTGGGCAAACTTTCTTTGGAGGCATTGGCATTCACAAGACCCCAATGGGTATAAGGGTTGTTCATATTATGGATATCGTGTTTTGCCTTTTTGTGAACTCTTTACGCATATATTAGTTTAAAACTATGTAGTTAGAGCTTTGACTCTAGGTTGAAGAACATATTTCTGCTTAATTGTTTAAAAATGGAATGTTTGAGTGGGATGTATATATTTTTTTAATGGTTTCCTACAGACTAATGATGTAATATTCTCAAACTTTTGGACAAATTATAGACGGACTTTATGCTCTCCACTTTGGAAGTTCTACCTAGAGATCTGGATTCTTGATTTTTGTAAGCTTTACTGTGGTTACTAAAATGTCTCTTCATAGATTCTCTCATTGGAGACATTCATACGCTTAATTGTTTCATGCTTACCCAATTGCATATGGATCTTTATAATAGCTAGGGAAAGGACCCATCAGATTGAAGATATGAATGAAGATTAGCCAAATAAAGAAGAAAAGGAGGTAGTGGATCAAGAGTTGCTTAGAAGGAACTAAATTCACTTATTAAAGTGGATTTCTCTTTCTTATTTTAAATAATTTTTAGCATGAGTTTTAGACTTAGTATTTGAATTGGGTAGAGATATCTCTCCTATAAGACTGCTAGTCCTTGATAGATTGTTGATGCAGCCATTAAATTCATTGTATCAGATTGTTAGCCGGCTTTATGAGAGGGATCACCACAATTAGCCTCTTTAGAATACTTTTTTATTATCTAAATTAAATTAATTAATCAATATTGGTGAATCCCACATTTTATTGTAACCACAAAAATATAAAGGTCACATTGGTAGGTGTTAATGTGATGACGTTATTTGATAATAGTATTCTTGTAATTATATTGTAGTATAGCAACTTTCCCTTCAATCACAAATTTTGATATCCAAATATACATGGGGTGGTAAAGTTCAACTTTCCCAAACCAACCAAACAAGCATGGAGTGAGAAAGTTATATTTTTCTACAACTTTTTTATAATTTTTTATTCTTATCATTCACCCCAACATGTGAACAACATGTGGACCCATGTGTTATACAATCCCACCTCAGACTCCCCTCTAAATAAACGGCCTAAGGTCTTTCTAACCCTTGAAATCCCAGTAATCGACGTGGTAAGCCAGCACAATCAAGGGCACCTCCAGCTCGAAATCACCCCTTCCGAGAGGGGGAGGTAGCGCAGCCTGAGACGAGAAGAGCTCCACCAAGATGGGTCCCCCTCTCCTCATCTCCACTGAGGCCAGTCGACCGTTGCGTTCTCCTGTGTCGCTCTTTTCCTCGGCGGCGGCGACGAAGAAGATGAACGGGAGGATCGCATCCGAAGCACGAGAAGAGACGGGGGGCCATCCCGGCTTGCCGGGAGTAAGATCTAATTTACCCTTCTCCTGGGATCAGAAAAGAGCTAATTGTTAGCTTCGAGAGAGAGAGAGAGAGAGAGAGAGAGAGAGAGAGAGATTGGTATGACAAAGAAGTTAAGATTTTCTAGGGAAAAGAGAAAAGGAAAAGAGTTGAAGGGCCCGGGAGGCTTTCTCTGTCTCTTTCTCTGAGAGTTGGGAATGGAGAGAAGATTTCGAATGGATGGGAGAGAAAGGACGCTACAATGTACTGAACAACCATGTGCATAGAACATGGTGATGATGAGCAAGAGATCCCACTGTTCCATCCAACCGACCACCAAAAGGATGTCATCAATGGCGTTTGAGATTAATAATCTCCATTTTATAATCTTACGAGAGACTTTCTCTGTCTCCATCCATCATCTGATATAATAATATAATATAAATACAAACCCCACGAACAAATCATTCATCACAGACCCTTTAAGTGTTCAATGGCGTCAAACCAAGACCTTCTGCTAATTACCAGAGAAGACGGAGCGCTTGGGTCTTCTCGTTCTCGGTGAGCAGCAACGGTGAACAGACAGATATCAGAGAGCTGGCTTTCTTTTGATCGAATGTGTAGAGGGGCATTTAGGGTATTATGAAAAATAGGTTAGTCACTTAACAGCAGAAACTAACATTCACTAATGACTAATGAGTGATAGAATCTTCTGATTTAGGGGGAGGGGAGTGAAATATTTCAAAAAACGCAAGAGAACTTGATATTTCCCCGAAGTTTAGGGGAGGGAGTGATAATTCATCTTAAAAAAAAAAAGAAAAAGAAAAAAAACAAGATTACTTTTGGACATCCCACTCACGAATTGACAATCTGGATCTT
Source organism: Macadamia integrifolia (assembly GCF_013358625.1). Taxonomy (NCBI): domain Eukaryota; kingdom Viridiplantae; phylum Streptophyta; class Magnoliopsida; order Proteales; family Proteaceae; genus Macadamia; species Macadamia integrifolia. Next base: position 27,680,153 of record NC_056559.1, read on the forward strand.
AGCTCTCCACATAGTTCTATTAGATGCCATACTTGGGTGAAGACTTAACTTTTGTATGTCTCTCCTACCTAAGTCATCAATAATCGTTTTTGGCCTGCTTTTAGCCCTTTTAGCTTCATCCATCTGCATCTGATCGCTCCTCCGTACTGGGGCATCCAAAGACCTCCTTTAAACATGTCCAAACCATTGTAGCCAACATTCTCTGAGCTTATCCTGAATTGGGGCAATTTCTAAATAGGTTATAACCTAGTTATTTCTTATTCTATCTCTCAGAGTTTTATCGCACATCCATCTTAACATTCTCATCTCAGTCACACTCAATTTATCTACGTTACGCTTCTTGACTGCAACCCTCATATACCCTCTTTAATTTTTTTTTTTCATTGTAGAGCAACCTCGTATACTTGTTTCAGTTAAAATTGGACCGGTTGGACGCATCAACTCAAGTATGTGGTGACAAAATGTATATCACTTGCCCTAGTGGTACATATTTAAATTTCTTAGCTAATTTAGAAGGTTGGCCGGTTGGGGTGTGCGAGGGTAGTTGGGCTTCGGTCCATTAAGGGGCTCAACGGATCTAAAAAACGAAAGAATGAAGAATGCAACAGAAATTCAAATTCTTAATGGCTGCTCGCGGGATTTTATCTTTTCTTTCAGATCCTCATTTCCATGCTTTCTGATAAGACCTTTCGATTCAAAGCTAAGTTTCCCATGAAAGTTTTCTTCCCAGGGAGGATGGGATGGCCAGATATGTATGGATTAAAAATGTTGTTGGTGATCTTTCTCTCCCCGATTCGACCACCTTTGCCAAGCTCTTCGATTCATGCCTCCGAACAAAATCCTTGCGTGATGGTCATCGTGTTCATGCCCGCCTTATCAAAACCCGTTTTGCCTCAGAAATTTTCATTCAGAATCGGCTAATTGATGTGTATGCAAAATGTGGCTGTCTAGATGACGCCCACAAACTGTTTGAAAGAATGCCCGAGAAGAATACCTTCACATGGAATTCAATGATAAGTGCGTTAACGAAATCGGGTTTTCTTGATGAAGCTGTGTCTCTCTTCAGGTTGATGCCAGAGCCTGATCAATGCTCATGGAATTCAATGGTATCAGGTTTTGCTCAGCATGATCATTTTGTGGAAGCTCTGGAATTTTTTGTGAAGATGCACAGGGAAGATTTTGTACTCAATGAATACACGTTTGGTAGTGCTCTCAGTGCTTGTGCAGGGTTAGTCCATTTAAAAATGGGTACTCAAGTCCACTGTTCGATCTTCAAATCTCCATTCTTAGCTGATGTTTTTATGGGCTCTGCGCTTATTGACATGTATTCCAAATGTGGTTGTGTGTTCAGTGCTCAAAATATTTTTGATGGGATGGATGCTAGAAATCTAGTGTCATGGAACAGCTTGATCACTTGTTATGAACAGAATGGTCCGGCAGATGAGGCTCTGAAAGTTTTTTCGAGGATGTTGGAATGTGGGCTTGAACCAGATGAAGTCACACTGGCCAGTGTTGCTAGTGCTTGTGCTAGCTTGTCAACAATAAGAGAAGGTTCACAAATTCATGCACGTGTGATAAAATCTGATAAGTTCAGCACTGATCTAGTGCTAGGCAATGCATTGGTTGACATGTATGCAAAATGCAGTAGAATTAAAGAAGCAAGGTTTGTTTTTGATAGGATGCCTGTTCGAAATGTGGTGTCTGAGACCTCATTGGTCAGTGGTTATGCTAAGGCTGCAAGTGTGAAAGCTGCAAGATTAATGTTCACAAAGATGACAGAGAGGAATGTGGTATCCTGGAATGCACTCATAGCTGGTTATACACAGAATGGGGAAAGCGAAGAAGCAGTGAGACTGTTCCGTCTCTTAAAGATGGAATCTGTCTGGCCAACACATTACACCTTTGGAAATTCCCTTAATGCGTGTGCGAACCTTGCTGATCTACAGCTCGGCAGGCAGGTTCACAGTCATATTCTGAAGCATGGATTTCGATTTCAGTCAGGTCCAGAGTCTGATATCTTTGTGGGGAATTCTCTTGTGGACATGTACACAAAATGTGGATCGATTGAAGATGGCAGCCGTGTATTCGAAAAGATGGTTGAAAGAGATCGTGTTTCATGGAATGCCATGATTGTGGGTTATGCACAAAACGGGTATGGCAATGAAGCGCTTGACTTCTTCAGGAAAATGTTGGAGAGCGGGGAGAAACCAGACCATGTCACTATGATTGGAGTCCTATGTGCCTGTAGCCACACAGGCCTGGTTGAGGAGGGGCGTCAGTATTTCCGTTCGATTACTATAGAGCATGGTTTATTACCATCAAAGGACCATTATACTTGTATGGTTGATCTCCTTGGTCGCTCTGGTTACCTTGATGAAGCAATGGAGCTCATAGAGAACATGCCAATGCTGCCTGACACTGTACTCTGGGGGTCCTTGCTTGCAGCCTGTAAAGTTCATGGAAATATTAAGATGGGGAAGCATGTGGCTGAGAAGCTCTTGGAACTTGATCCCAAGAACTCTGGTCCATATGTTCTTCTCTCAAATATGCATGCTGAGCTTGGAAGATGGGGGGATGTTGTGAGAATAAGGAAGTTGATGAGACAGCGTGGGGTTGTTAAGCAGCCAGGCTGTAGCTGGATTGAAATACAAAGCAAGTTTCATGTTTTCATGGTAAAAGATAAAAAGCATCCAAAAAGGAAGGAAATATATGCATTTTTGAGGATGCTTATAGAGCATATGAAGCAAGTTGGGTACGTCCCAGAGACTGGATCTGCTGCTGTAGAGATCTGTGAGGAACCGGAGAATTTGGTATTAACTACTTCATGTTCTCAAAATGAAATGCTAGCAGTTGCAGCGTTAGGATAATCAGTTTGAACATTACTTAGAAGGTCTTGGGCTGTTGGGATTTTTTTTGATTAAGTCAGGTCAATTTAGATTGTTTGTCTTGTATTAATTGAATAAGCAAATAGTTAGAAACCAAAATGATACTTGCATCTGTTTTATAAACTTGAAGATCAAATTATATATATGAATTACAACTATCTTTAGGACATTTGTAGTAAAACATCTGAAAAAATAATGCATCAAATCCCAGAGTTGGTACTGACAGTAACTGAAGATGAGTCTTTTGTATATGTCTTTCTATTCTGTCAAGTTTGGTTCATTTTGTCAATATATGGTCTCCTGTATTTTTCTTTATTTATTGCTCCCAAAAGAGGAGAAAAAGAGAAGAATTATTTCCTTATTACTTCATCCTCTTTTGGCTGTTATGTGATTCGTGATAAGATTGTCAAATAAGTCCGGAATCAATTCTTTATTATGGTGGTCAATCCCATGTCCTTTTCCAGGTTTTTAAACCTTGGTAGTTGTACAACCGAATTATTTGCATCTTTGGCTTGCAAGGCAGGGAAAGATGCCACTGAGAAGCTAAAGAAAATGAAAGAGAAGAAGTAGTTGATTGCAGAAAGAAGCTGAAGTTCAGGAGGCTAGAGAAACTTTAATTTTAATGCTGGAGAGGTGGGGAACCTTGTGCATGATTCGGTTCCTAACATGTAAGATTTTATTTAACTTTTGAATGCATGGATCTCACATAGTTGTATGATTTAAACAGAAAACAAACAATGTATCTCTAGAACTTCATCCTAGGGCTGCTGACTTTGCTGAAGGACTCTTAAATCTTTTGTCAAGGAGGACATTGCATGACTCTGAACCCATTCTAAGGGTAAGGTCTTCCCGTACCTAATACTATGACCATAGTAATAATATGTTTTCAAAATTTGTTGTCATTCGTAGATATTTATGTACTCACTATTATCATCCTAAGATATTTGAAGGAAATTATTACATTGTAACATCTGCAGTTTTTATTTCTTACTTTCTTCTGTTTCGGCGAGCTTAAAGTATTATATTGTGGTGCTAACAAACATTTTCCCTTCACTAATGGCTAAGGATGTATTTCTTCACCATAGTTAATGATTGCCATGGGATGGGGGTAAAAAAGCTAGGGGGCATTTTGGACATTTTCCCTATAGGGCTTGGAATAATAGCAACACTAGATGAGTGGATGTGGAGGAGGAAAAATTTCTCCATTAATGAGGATTCTGCTGATGGTTATGTCAAAGGTGGATCCTTAGATGAGGTTTAGTGTCTTTAGCTTCGCTGATAGCTATGTTGTAGGTAAAGCTTTGAGACTTCTTTGATATTTTTGTATTTGTTTGGGTATTCCTGGACGTTAATCATGTATATCATTTTCATATTTTTTTCAATATCTTTTACCAATCTTAACAACCCCCCCTCCCGAAAAGAAAAAATTGTCAAAAGCACTACTACTGTACAAATCTAAGAAATCTCTCTAAAAGACCAAAACTGGATCCAAAGGTCCAAGGAAGTGAGCTAAAACCTTATTTTATAGTTTGAGATGACTCTTACTGAGCCTCTCTACTTCAATTAGAAACAAGACTCACTCTAAACCATTATATTTTGAATGAAGAGCCAAATTTGGCATCGATGGTGAAAGACAGTCTACAATCCATTAAATGTAGAAAGTTTGTTTTTTGGTACATGGGATTATATTTAGATGTACAAAACTTGAATTCCAAATTAAATTTGGAATTCCACTTTGTGTGGTTGCTACAAATCAGAATTAAGTTAAATTAGAAAAACAAATTCACAAGATTTTCTATTTTGAGTATTCAAATATAGCCTGATTTGTATTGCAGAGAATATCTAAGGGGAATGTATTATCCTCTAAATCTGTTTCTTTTGGGACCCAACTAAATGGGACCCAAGCTAAGTCCAAACTAAATGGGACCCAAACAACTTAGTTTGGGTCCCTTCTGTGAGGTTCAAGACAAGAAGGCAAAAAAAATTGTGGGGTATTGCTTTTGGGCTCATGCTAATGCTCACAATAACTAGTGAATTAGAACAATTCAAGACACAAGATGGGTTGTTAAATGAATGGGTCCATCTGACACAAGATCCACCAGTTTTAATTTTAAAACTTCAAATCTTCTAACAACTTACATTATTTCAGGAGGACCCTTGAGGAATTGGACCTGGAGCTTAGGTTGGGACATGAATCCTGAGTCTCATATGATCAAGATCACTCATTGACCACTGGTACCAAGAACATTTTTTTTTTCTTACTTTCGTAATTTCATGACATGGTTTGATTGTTTTATTTGAGACTTCTTCATCTTTTTCTTCTTCTTCTTCTTTCATGACATCGTTATACTTGTACTGTTCTTAACAATATTTGCTAATATAGGAAGACAAAGAAATGTGTACAGTATTAAATGTTCTTTGACATAGAGAAAGAGAGACTCATTTGTAACTTTGAAGTTACACCTTGGGGACATTTACTTAAACTATAAACTGAGTCTCATTACACTCACCTCAGACTTCTCATTTGTAAGATCAGTCTCTCGTCTGGTAACAATAAGTTGAGCCATTTGTCTTCCTAGTTGTAACTTTGTTTCCTTCGTGGTGATCTTGTATACTCATTTTCTTAAATAAAAAGAAAATAATAATAATAATAAGACTTTCAAGTTGTATTGAGTAATGAAAATGTGAGCTAATCTTTGGGGCATTTTAAATTCTGTTATTTATTGTTCTCTTTCTTATACTCCAGTAACTTAATTTATGTAATTTAATTTTTGGAGGGTTTTAGTTTCTGTTTATTGCTCTCATTCTTATACTCAAATAATTTTTTATTTTTAGAAAAAAGGAAAGAAAGATAATTAGTTATAGGGAGAGAGTTCTCTGAGGAAGCAGAATATTCTACACCCAAGTTTGGATCATATTCACATACAAAAACCATTTTTGGACATTTTGTGATCGACACATGGACTCAACTAAGTCTAGAGACCTATGCTACTGAGTGAGTGAGTGAGTGAGGGTGTGTGTGTGTGTCTATGAGAGAGAGAGAGAGAGAAGAGAGGTCTATGAGGAAGTAGGGTACTCTACACCCCCAGTTCAGATCACATTTTCCGTAAAAAAAATTTTCTTGTACACTCTGTGATCAACACATGAACTCCACCAAATTCAAAAGCCTATGCTACTGAGAAATACTGAATGAGGAGAAATAGCATGCACCTTAGGCCCACATTGATAAATTTAATCATTATTTCTCTCATTTAAAATAATATTAATAATAATAATAATAATAATAGATTTAAGGGATCTGAGCCTTTTTTCCTTTAGTTCTAATAACAGTACCTCATACCTCTAGAAAAAAGGTAATTGGAATTCTAATTAATAATAACCTTACACTTCTTATTTCATATGGATCAAATTCATCATCAAATTGTTCTGCGGAAATATAAATATGGTTAAGAGGAATACTATTACTACTAGCTAGAGGTCTACTTGCTTGTTATAAATTCAAGGTGTACACTGTAGCCTTATTCTAAACATCTCTCATTATCGCAACTATGTGGTTAAGTTTTAGTTATTACTCTGTGTGCTGTTGATGTTTCATGTATTTATAGAGAATCGGAAAGGCGTTTAAATTCAGTGGAAATGTTGTTGTCTATTTTAGAGACTCATTTATTCCCTATTTGAGATATTCCAACATAAATTTCCTTACGATATTAGAAATACAAACAAATGTCATTGGATTTAAGATTTACCATAATATCGATATAAATCGAAGACTCAAATTGCACATAAATGTTGAGGGATGTATTCTATAAACTAGGATAGTGGGCTGCCTCTGAAGGGCCATTAAAAACACGTAGGGTTTGACGTTTGGAATTCGGGGTAATTCGGAGAAATTGTACCTTTTTGTTTTCCTATAAATTGTTGTGATGGAGGTTATTAGGATACTGAAAATTCTTTATAAGCACAGAGAGGCATGAGGAAAAGAGCTTGCAACCCTTTAGTGAAAACTACTCTCATATCTCCCGTTGATGTAGGCACCTTGCCGAACCATGTAAATCCTTGTATTGTGATTGTGTATAATTGGACCTTCTTTCCATTTATTGTGTTTTATGTTTCATGAATATGTTTCAGTTTCTAAAATAACTACTAATTCACAACCATTGATGAAATCATAGAGCATTGCTGAATGCCAATCCCAAAAATAGATAGCAGAAAATCTTTTCAGTTCATGTAGAAAAGTAGACATAAGCAAACTTGTATCTACAGCCTTTGGTTCTCAGTCCCTTAATATTTAGTATAATTGTACTCTCTTCTTTAATGGTTTTACTTCATTCTTTGGTGCTATTGTACCATTATTCTTCAACACCTATCCCCTTGTGCCATTGTAATGGTAGGTCTTGTTGGGGTTACAATGTCCTGAATTTTGTCATTTGCTTTGGTGGGCTGATTTTGAAGGGCAATTAAGAGGCCTAGAGCCTGTGGCCTCAAGGCTGGGAAGAATTCTGATTGAAATCAGAATTGATGGAGACTGATCTCATACCTGATTCTGAGTTCTTAACTGTGTTTAATTGTTATTCCTTCTAATCTATCTGTGTTGGTCTAGGTCTTGTTGCTGATGAGAAACCTGACCATTAATTTGTCAAGCCCTGATTTGAACTAATTATAAGTTTTGGTTTCCCCTAAAATGTTGGTTTGTTATTCTTCTTGATGCCACAATCTATCTCTTCCATCAAAACATGCAAATGAATTTTTCTGTCTTGTTTAACTTCTAGTTTTAGACAGTCAAGTATCAAATCTTCTGAAGTTGACTGTTGCCAATGTTTCTATAACATGGATAACTAGCTGATTCAACCATTTCGGTTTATTTCACTTTGAAGTAGTGAATCCAGAAAAATCTAATTATAGTGCTAGTAACAAAATTATGAAAAACTCTGGTTGATGCCTTGAGTACTGTAGAACTCAGTTTCCCAAGAGCAAGGGTTGGGTGTAAAATCGTAAAAAAAATATCTTAGAAAAAAAAAAAGTAAAGATAAAATTAATCAATTTAGATCGATACAAACTGATTCAAGATTGATATCATATCAGTATCAACAAATACCGATACCTAAGAACTAAGTCCTTGATAGGAATCTGAATTTATTGAAATTTCTTCCACAACTTTTCAGCCCGAAATCCTTCTTTATGAGACTGCTAAATTCCTTAATTCTTAGCTGCCAACACATCATCCGAGTCCAAGTTGGCTGATTCAATATCTAAAAAGGTTATGGTTTAGAATAGTTTATTTTAGTAGACCAAACATTGAGTTGATTAATCCGTTGAACCAAAATGACCTTACTATTGTTGAACCACTCGTCTGAATCATACAACTAAAGTGCATGCTGGCCAAAGCCTTATCAGTTGAACCAAGTAACCTTGACCCACTACCATTGAACCAATCATGCTGAACCAGAAATTTATGTTGGCTGTCATCAAGCTTGTTGATCCGGATGTTCACTTATCCTCTGAAAAAAAAAAAAACTCTTTCCAAACCACAACATTGTAGCCCAAAGCCAGAATGAGGCTGACCATTTAACAATACTTAGATTCATTCATCAATACCAAACAGATTAAGGCAACTCATGCAATCTTCTTTTATTATTGATAAGGAATTTGTATGTATTAATAAAAAATAAAAATATTAAAAGACAGATTAAGGCATCCCGTACAACCTTCTTTGTGCAGAACAAAAAGAAAAGAAGAGAGGTCCGTAAATCAATCAGGACAAACCCTATAATACAATTCATGTAATATAAAAATAAAAGCTTTAAAATTTTATATCTAGGTGAAAGTAGGTGCAGGGGATCCAAATTCTGCCCTCTTACTTAGGCCAATGTGCAACCACTTTGTCGTCCTCAGGTTTTAATTTATCTACAACGTGAACCCCATCAAATTTTACAATAGCCATGCAGTCTCTACAAGTATCTCTTGCTGCAAAATAAACGTCTGCATGAGTAGCTACAAATACACCATTCCTGTTATACCAGAAATCACAACTGTAGAGAGTGTCAGTAAAAATAGTATCACAGAAGTCCCATGTGAATTCCTCATTGTAATAAAGTGCCTTCTCTCCGAAATCATCTTCCTTTGATTGACACTGTAGATGCAATCTCTTTCCTGGAGCCAACATGTTCTTCACTCTTACATGCTTATGAGTAGTCGTGAAGCACCCAGAAACTGAAGAAGATGAGTACTCCATCATCACAGCAAGAATGATCAAAACAGGAATGATACTGGTAAAACCGCCCATTGTGTTCTTGTCCTTCTTCTTGCTCTTGCTGCGTTGTTCTTTCTTGTGTTGTTTATGAGGTTTAATTCTTCTTCCCCCACTTAAATAGAGTAGTTTTTGATCCATTTATGGCAACTCCATATTTAGTTATATCATATCCAGGAAATATTCCATGTAATGAGATTGTGCAAATTTAACCATTCTCTAAAATAGAAACTGAAAGTAGACCTTCAAGACAAATTAAAACAGTTCAAATCAATATCCATATATTTATTTTGTCTTAACTTTCCATAATATTGTGAGACACGGATTATTTCTTCTCAACTTTCCATAATGGTTTTTTGGTAAAAAGAACTTCATCAATGAGGAAAAGTAAACCTTCCATAATGGTAACTTGAAGTATATATGTAACTGACAAATCAATGGATTTGATTTGGGGAGTTCGGTTTTCCTTAGCATCTATGATTTCAGCTTCAACACTCGGCAAATTTACTTGTGAAAGCTAGAACCCTAGACCGTGAGATGGATAAAATTGATAGGTGAGAACCACCAACACAAGAGAGAAGAAGAATTTTTTTGAATATATACATTAAAATAATTTTCTATTAATGGTCCTTTCAAAATTCTAATTTTAGATGCCTCTCCCTATCTTCCTAAATTTCTCTCCGTCTCTGTTACTCTTTCGTTTACAAGCATCAATACTGCTGGACTTCGCACGAAGATTTCCCTCTCCCCTCTGCCTCCCTTCGTTTTCTCTCTTGCTATATGCTAAACTGTTATATCGAATCTGGGTTCTCATTCTCTGTTGCTATATGCTAAACTGCTGAATCTGGACCAGAAAGCCCTAGATCCCCTTGTCATCTGAATATCTCTCACGGGAAAGGTTTCTCTTTGCGTTTAATCGACGGAGAGGGCAGCGCTAGATCCTCTTTTCTGCTGATAGAGGACCAGAGAGCCCTAGATCCCCTTTTCTGCTAAATATCTGGGACGGGAAAGGTTTGTTTCCGCAGGTAAGCTCACCTGCTGGTTCTATCTACTAAATGCATCTCAGTTTTCTCAATCAATTTGAAATTGGAAAAATTCGTTCAAGCCTAGAATATCTAGACGTTGTATTAAGCAACCATTGCCACATACTTTTATCAAGAGTATCTGTTTATTTGGCATACTTTATTTATTTCACATTTTGATTATGTGGAGTATCTTACACCAACACTTATATATTCTTGTTAGGATTTATGAGCAGTTGCCCCTTTGATTTTCTTGGGCATGTTGTATTTTTCTAGTAATATTGGGGAGGAAAAGGTGAGAACATTTTTAGAAGATGATAATGTCAATTTCTGGTAATCTTGAACCTTTAGGCATTGATGGGTATGATTGCAGGTTTTTCTTAATGTGGATTTTTTTTTTTGAATGTTGTTGTTGTTTATCTGGTAATAGGGTAGGATTGCATAACATAATTTTTTTGTGCAAGTAAGGAATCTTTAGCTCAAATGGTAGAGCACCTTGGGGTAATGCCCAGGTTATGGTGGTTCAAATTCACCAAGATTTTGATTTAGAGATGGGTTTCTTGTGGTGAATAGAGAGGGGTTTCTTGTCTTGAATAAAAAGGGTTTCTCTTCTTGCTTGTATATGTTTGACATGTCCTATAAACTGGCCAAGATGAAATTTTGTCCATTATGCACCCATTATTACAGGTTAATGATATGTAAGAAGAGAAATTTTGTCCATTACAAGCCAAGATGAACATATATGTGCTGGATTTGTAGTTAAGCAGTCCAGTGTGTTTTTGAGTCTCTTTGTGGAATAATTCCTTTAAATTTCTGAAGTTCTATAATTAGTTGTGTAATTTAGTTTTGATTCCAGTTTTAAGCATCCTATGATAGACTGCAAATACAGCTCAGATAAACTATATAAGAGAATTATATAATGCCTGAATGTCATGCACAAGTATAGAGTTTTTGAAAGGAATGCTGAATGAAACATTATTGTATGGCTGTGAAATGCACAGAACCACCCAAACATGAAAGGCAGGTTTACATATTGTTTACTACATGTAGAATTCAGGAACTGTTCAAGTTTGGAATGAATGGGAAATCTGGTCAGAATGCTGGTATATATTGTTGGTAAGACTGCAACTCAGATCACCCTTAACCCATGAACATCAGACATGAAAAGAAGAGTTGAAAGCAATAAGAAGGTAGAAGAAAATTTCCTGTTATAAAATAGAAAGTACTTAAATCTCTTATTAGAATATCATACTTCTATAAAAATCTTTGACTTGAGCTCACCAAAGTGTAATGCAATATTTGTTCAAGCCAAATTAATCAACTCTTGATTGATTAGACAGTAACCCCTTTAAGTAAAATAGTAGATTGGCTTAGTTGAACTTGGTAGCTTCTAACTTGCACTCTTTCATCAAAATTAACTTTGTTTATCCATGAACAGAAGAATGCTTTGATTACTTACCCACCTCATTACCAACTCAGGTCATCTTACCACAAATCTTCAAATTTTCATATTCAAAATATGAATAGTACCAGATGTCACCTACTATGATCCAATCATCTAATGGATAAACACAATTAAGCATTAGCCCTACAAGCCCTACAAATAACTATTCTTCCAGCAACATTTATTCAGAAACACCAAAAAACCGTTTTTATCCAGAAACACCAAAAACCCATATCCCACAAATGGTACACAAGAACCAGAGTCTTGGTGGATTCGAACCACCATAACTTGGGCATTATCCCAGGTGCTCTACCATTTGAGCTAAAGACTCCTCTTTTTTGGATGAATTCACTAAAGACTCCTTACCTGCACAAAAAAAAAAACTTGTCTGTAAAAATATAGTGATTACGCAGATACAGAACAAATCATGATATCAGGGCACATATACTGATATATCAATGGATATTTATAAATTTCACCTCTAATAGAAGAACGAAATCATAAATCAGGTTAAAGAACAACTCATATAGCAGTATAGTAGGTGCGAAATCATATAGCAGGTATGGAATCATATAGCAGGTATGAACTCATATAGCAAATTACACTATATTGATCAGAAGACATAGCAGGCATAAACTATTACAGGGAAGAAAGACAAGCAAAATCATCTGTGATTTTCACCACATGGCAGGTTTGATTTAGGAGCTTGCAAACCAGAGTGGAGGTGAGTTCACCTGCATAGGAAATCCTTTTTTTCTGCAAGGCATTCAGCAGAAAAACCGAACCCAAATTTAGGGCTTTTACTTCCTTCCCCAAATCGTTTCAGCAGAACACACTCTCTCCAAATCATATCAGCTCAATGATATAGCACCCGAGAAAACGAAGAGAGTGAGGAAGAGATAAGAGATCCTTTTTTTTTGTGCAAGGAAGATACACGATTTGGGAACTTAGGGCTTTTTCTTCCTTCCGCGATGGCTACACCCGTTCTTTCCTCTCTCCAAACCAACTTCAGGAGAAAACAGAGAGAGGGAGTGAAACATAGACAAGGAAAGAGACGTAAGAGGAAGAAGAAGAGCACCTTTGTATTTCCAGGGAGCAAGGATGCGAGGAAGAGCGACTTTCTTCCTCTCCTTCCTTTCGTTAACTGGGAGAACAGGATGAAGGGATCGACCTACCTCTCCGGCGGCAGATCTGCGTCGTCTTCGCAGACGGTGGCTGAAAACGATGAGCTTCGTGCGAGTTAGGGCAAGGAGAGAGAGAGACGTAACAGAGAGAGAGAGAAAGAGAGTCGAGAGAGAGAGAGCAGAGAGCAGAGAGCAGAGAGCAGAGAGCAGTGTGCGAGTTAGGGCAGAGAGGGAGAGACCTAACAGAGAAAGAGAGGAAATGGGGAAGAATACATCTCAGTTTTAATTCAAAATTTGAATCGATTCGGGTTGAATTCCTGATACGGTTCGGTTTAAGGTGAAGAACCACTGGTTTGGGGTTGTATCTGAAACAATCTTCTAAACGGCTTCTCAAACACAGACTTGCTTTGCTAGATGAAGTTCTTCAGTAAAAATACAGAGTGGCTTGTAGGTATTGGTTCTTGATGGAGCTCAAATGGTTTGCCATGCTGATTAGCATATTTGAAAATGAAAAAATAATGGTGGCCATTTCAACTGGTTAGCAGATTTGATGGAAGTCAAATGGTTTCCCACTTCAACTGTTCCCCACTCTATGCTGCCTAATAATAGTATCCTGGTGGCCATCTATTTATTGCATTGGCAGAAATTGAGCCTAATCCATTTTGCAACTATGTGGTCACACTGGGTATTAGTGGGTTAGTCTCTGCATGGGCTGGTTGGTATAGAAACTGACTTTCATGAAGTAACCCATTGATATTAACATGATGAGGTGAGGGCCTGAGGCTGAAGGGAAGTAATCTGAAGCATCTACCAAAGCAATTGTTGATGTTTTACACTATTGATTCCATAATAATTCAACTTGTAAAACTATTTGTAATACACATTAAATACGCATCATAGTTACACTTCTAAGCACTAAACTTAAATTTTGTTTCTGTTCATTGTCCATTGCAGGATCTAGAAACATAATGCTTAAGTGAGTTATTATTTATGTGCTTTAACTGACATCGACCAAGTAATCCATAGATTGGCATATCAACCAAGTAATCCATAGTTTCAAGCAGAGCATGCAAGATTTACTTCAATATTGAGATACATTACCAATGAAGCAAATCTCTTCGGCTCTTCTATCTGCCTTACAAGTCCTACCAAATTCCTGCTTCATTTCTAAAAATTGGCACAATGACCCAACTCAACAAAGCATTGTCCCAAGAATTCCAAAGGATTTCGCAGGAATTTTCTCTCCTAAGATTTCTACTGAATATGGATGAAACGTACTCATTGAGTAATTAAGATAATGAACACAACTCCTAGAATCACAAACATCTGAGAGAGATTAATCAGGCCAAATATAGCATATGGTAACATTTTAGTGACAGACAATTTAATCAAGGCAATTATGATAATGGGTTGTTCTATCATAATTATATCGCTTGGAACTTGCCTGAACAGGTCGGACATTCTATACAAGAAAGTATAGGGTATGTGTATACATTTTTGACAAAACACTGATTCAGGTTATTGAATTTATAAGAATGTATCATCCTCAAAAATTAATTCCACAGGGCTAGAACATAGATCTTAATAGAACATCAGTATCTTCCTCTCAATCTTTTCTTGACAGGGCTAGAACATATATGCTTGTGGTCCTGACTGTAATCAAACGTTGAACTTACTTTCTTGGCAACCATGATGATTTGGATCTTACAGATTTTACACATAACACAAGAATGTGTATATTATAAGCATTTGGTAAGTTTTGAGGGGAAATAGATAGATTGATGCTATGTTTGGTTGTAAGGGGAATTAAAAGGAAGGGAAGTGAAATTTTTATACTTAAAAAAGAAAAATATGTAATCATTACCCATGTGACTTTAACATTAACTTCAAATCATTCCATATTTGGTTATAAAATTTTATTTTACTTTGCATTCAAAACCCTTTGCTATAATATGGTAAATAAAAATTACATGTAAAATACATCATTACTAAATATGGTTAAGAAAATTAAGTAGTTTATACAATCATATGGGACAATGATTATAAACATTTATTTTTAAAGTATAAAAATTTCACTTCCCTTCCCTTTAAATTCTCATTGCAACCAAATGAAGCCTGAGGTTCTGTATTATGAGATGGGAAACATGTGGGACACACCAATACATTGATTCCAATCCAATGTTTTTGTCATTCAAGAACAGAGACACTATCAGATTAGCTGATTTGGCCCATTGTATGTAAAACAATAACCAGGCAATAGGTATACAACTTTAACAAACTATTATATTAATGAAAATATAAATACAAATAAAGGATGACTTACTTGAACAAGCAATCCTCTGAAACAGTAGCAGAAATCATGTCTTAAGTAGAGTTGAGTTGTATACAGATACTCTCCTCAAGGTATTTGAACGTCCCATATATATGAATGCAATCGGGATGACTTTACGTTCTCACTTCCAAGATAAAACAACTCTCCAATTGCTTAAGGTGCACTCCAATAAGTATATCCCACAGGTATGTCCGAAGGTAATACTCAAAAATTCAAATAGAAAATAGTAACAGAGAGCAAAATAGAGAACAGAAGCACAGGCATTTGCAGTAAACAAAGAATAAAAACTCTCACAGTATCAGTACCCGAATATTACATGTAGTAAAAAGTAGGTTCTTTGAACCACCCACACCCAACCCTGACATCGGCCATGTCTCAGCTCGTTTAATTCAAAAACACCATAGGAACCCCCACACACACATGACAAGGGAGAATGCCTCTCCAAAGGGCTTGCACCCTTAACAAACATTCATATAAATATATATATATATATGTCCAAGTTTTCTTTCATCTCTAATCAATGTGAGACTAAACTTTGTGAGAAGTTTTAGCACCTTTCTACTTCACAAGTGCTAAAGACAAAATGGAAAAAACACTTTGGGAGGGAAAGCTGAAATTTGAAAGAAGACCTTTTGTTACAAAAGATTAAAAGATAAATTTCAAAATGACCATTTGAAAGACAAATTTAGCAATAGTTTGAAACTTAAATTCCAACACCCATCTCAATGATATTTAAGCCATATTCCACTTCTTATGGCTGCTGAAAAAAAAAAAAAAGTTTGTATTCCTGAGATTTCATTAATTATGATTGAAGGAAAGTTGCTTGCTTGGACTTACTACAATTATGGGGCAGAGAAGATCCTTCAAGAGCTTCTGTTTGTCTTAACTTCCATGGAAATCAAAATCTGAGATTTGTCTAGTTGGTATGTTGATGATTCCATCAAAACTTAACTAATCTAAGATCCTTCAGAAAGGGAGAGATTCGTAACAGAGAGAGAGAGAGAGAGAGAGAGAGAGAGAGTTTTTCATATGGTTTTAATTCAAAATTTGAATCGGTTTGGGTTGAATTCCTGGTATGATTCTGTTTAAGTCGATGAACCACTGGTTTGGGGTTGTATCAATGGAGGACTAATCTGATCCGTTCATTTCACTTTGTCTACATGTCGACCTCTGTAGGGGTATTGCACAGTATTGCACAAGATTAGAATTTCGGAGGATTTTTATCCCTGCCATCTTGAAACCAGTTTGTTGTCCTTGTTATTATATTCGTCTACAACGTGAATCCCATTATGTTGTACAAGCGCCATGCAGTCCCTACAACTATCTCTTGCTGCAGTACTGCATAATAAATGTCTGCATGAGTAGCTACAGATACACCATTCCTCTGATATCAGAAATCACAATAGTAGAGACTGCTAGCTGTAAAAACAGAATCACAGAAGTCCCATGTGAATTCCTTATTGTACTTAAGTGCCTTCTCTCCGAAATCATCGTCCTTTGATCGACATCACAAATGCAATTGCTTTCCTTGACCCAATAGGTTCTTCACTCTTACATGCTTATGATCAGCACTCAGGAAGCACCCAGAAACTGAATATGATGAGTACTCCATCATCACAGCAAGAAATAAAATCACCCATTGTGTTCTTGTTCTTGCTATGTGCTCTTGCTTTGTTGTTTATGAGAATTATTTCTTCCCCCCCCCCCCCTCTCTCTCTCTCTCTCTCTCTCTCTCTCTCTTAATTAGAGTAGTTTTTATTCATTCTGGTAGGATCAAAAGTCTGAGCTTATTGGACGATATTGAATCCCAGTATTCCTGGCAACTCAATATTTGGTCCATATAGAATCTTAGTATTCTTTGCAACTCCATATTTGATTATATCATATCCAAGGAATATTTCATGTAATGAGATTATGTAACATTATGTTTTTCTCTACCATCCATTTTAGAGGTAGAGATTGCATGTGTGGTTAATTTCTTGGTTATCAAAGAAGATTACGATTTTTATCATTGTTTGGCTGCTATAACCATTTACTATATTTGGATATTTAGGATTAGATGTGTGATGAATGTTTTGATTGAAAAAAATTTGGGTGCAACTCGGGTTGATTGTAGCCTATAGGGGTGCAACAGGGCTGGGTTGGGCCGGGCTTCTTAAAACCCTAGCCCAATCCTGAGTCAACTGGGCCCAAACCCACCTTGACCCTGACTCAGGGCCACTTAACTTCAACCCAAGTCCAACCCTTCAAGGTTCAGTCCAACCCTTACTCGCCCTAATCAGCCCTAATTTTTCAAGGTCAAGCCAGAATGACCTTGACCCTGACCCTGACCCTGATTTGCCATCAAGGGCCGAGTATATCCTATCCCTGACCCTACAAAATATGAAATAACTTAAAAATAAAAAATATTCATAATAAAGAGGAGATAAAAAACACAAAGTTACAAATTACTTGTCATGAGAAAAACCTTCTAAAGCAAATATTCAAACAATACAAATAACTCCAACTATTATGGTAAACAAAACGGAGATCATCCTAAGAAAGCAAATAATCAAAAAAATTCAATTATTTGTCATGATAAACAAAGATATCATCCTAATAAGGCAAACAATTTGAAGTTCTCAAAACCCTTATCATGTTAAAACAAAGAGGAGAACATCCTAAGAACTACGGTCAAGGTCAAGATAGAATTTTTTTTTGGTAAAAAAAGCAAGAGAGATTGATTGGTGAAAAGATATATTAAGAGTTTTGAGGTGTTAATGACTCAATGTCAAATAATATATAAACTGAGGTTAATATCATGGTCACAAATAGGGTCATAACCAGGGTCAACATCAGGAGCAAAATCCATGGTCGGGTAGGGCCAAAAGTCCGGGTAAAAAAATCAAGGCCGAGTTCAGGGTGGGCTGGATGGGCCAAAGACATCAACCCTTACCCGCCCTGACCCTAACTCAGGGTCAGAAATTTTAAGGTCTGGCCAGCCCTCAAGGCCAAAATTTTCGAGTCGATATTTATCCGGGATTAGCCAAGGGCAGGTTCAAGCCATCAGGGCCAAACTTGCACCCCTAGCTGCAACCCTGTTGGCCACCAAAGAAATGGATTCTTTCGTCTTCCCATTTGGGTTCACAAATACCCCTCCTAAGCTTTTGTATCGAAATTTCCTTTTTAGATTCCTTATCTTTGGCTGACATTAGGGGTTTGATCTTAGCACATCTACCAATGGGTGCGCTTATCTCGTTCTATTAATTTAATTCTGCATTCCAATGTGTTGTGGTGAGTAATGGTCGGTATTACAGGGCATGTGTTGACACCGAAGGTCAAAAGAATCATGCAACGCTTGCAACATGTGATGGACCAAGGGATTGGAGAGTAGAGGTGTTGGTGAGAGATAAAAAAAAATAGAAACAATGAATGCTACAAGGAAGTGCAGAAGGATGGATGGCCATGAGAGTTGTTTTGGGTCCTTTTAGACATTTCATCATTAATTTTGCTGTTAGATGTAAATCTTTTGATGAAGGATAATTATTGCATGCTTGTGATTTACACGACAATCCTAATGGTTCAAAAAACAAATTTTAACTTACTTGATATGATCATGGATGATGGTTCTACTCATAGGGTTAAAAGTAGGTAGGATTATGGAAGTAATAATTAAAACGAGCTACCTACATCCCACTTGGGAAATATGTTGATAGTCACTAGTGTTGGAATGCCATGATGATGGAATCCAGAGAAATCTAGTACTCGTCTTATTCTAAAAGTTATTTACGATAAATATATAGTATTTTTTAAATAAATTTAAAACAAAATATCTTTATGTATTTTATAAAATCAGGTCATTGTCCTTTTTTTTTTAGTATATTTTTGAAATGACGCTATTATCTTCATTGGAAAAATTTTGTCATATCAAGAAAGGAAAAAAAATAAGATTACAAATTATTTGATACCTAGAAAGTGCCAATGAGTGTAATGACACCTCTATAAGTGTATTTATAATTTAATAACTTTTAATTTCCCATTTTTTGTATTCCTAAAAATCTTTTAAGTTATAGTTGCAAAAAAGTTTCCAAAAATAATTTAAAAAATGATATATCATTATGTCATTAACAATTTTTTTTTATGCACATTTTTTTAGTATAAATGTGAAATCATAATATATATTTACCCTCAATGAATAAAAAATTATGTCATATCAAAAGTGTATAAAAGTAAGATTACAAATTATTTGACACTTTCAAAAGACAAAAATCATGATAACACAATAGTTGATTTACGTGTCTATCTTTCTCCTCAAATTCAAATTTTTTTTCTTTTTTCAACATCAACTATAGCCTTGAGAGGTGTAAAAAAATTCCTAGAATAAAATTCATGATTATAGCAACAACAACAACATGTTTGTAGCAAATTACAACTAGAAAGATGGAGAGCAAGAGATCTGTTCCAACTAAATAAAATATTATGTATAGATTATAGAAAAAGTGGAATATTTCAAGTAAGTTCCAATTTTTCCTTTTTAATAAACAATAGGGGAAGATTTTCAAAGAGGAAGCTGAAATGGGCAAATAATTTTTTTATCACATTTTCTTGAACCCACATTGAAGTTTGAGGGAAGCATACATTGATGTAGTGAATGGAAAATGATCCTCTACACGCATCCCATGCTCCACAGTGAATGATTCCACTCACAATGGCACATGAAAATCATTTTCAGTTTAAACAATTATGTTTGATACTTATGACAAAAATTTCTTCCAGTTTCACTTATCTTTCCTATGCAAATTTAACATTAGATCTTTTAGTATGAAAGGTATTTTGATCAATATGGTATTAAAATATAGATTTGATGCCTACTTTTCGCTTTCTCCAAGGATTTAGCTCCTGGGTACTAGTCCTATTGGATTAGCATTGGTGTCTACTGATTCCAATATAATACTGATTTAGATCAGCTCGTATCCATCAAATCGATTAATTTTACCCTTATTTTTAATTCTTTTTTTTTTTTTTCCAATTTTACCTTCCGATATTGTATTTAATTTGGGATAGGCCAAGTATCAAGATAACGATACCTCACTCAGATTGTGGTATCGATTTTTTTTTTCCATTAAAGGAATGTGGCATAGATGATCCTTGAAACATGCATTGAAGAAGATCCAAACTTTAAAAAAAATAATAATAATAAATAAATAAATAAATAATCCAGACTCATTAGGGATCCCTATAATGATCAATGCTCACATTTGCATTAAATATTGCTCAAATCCCTATTTCGAGTTGTGATAAAGGGTAGACCTCGATGCAATGATAAGGTTGTTCTATTGCAACATTGTGGCCAAGTCTGAATCAGAAAACAATCTTTCCACAAAATAGGGGTTTGAGCAATTTTTAATGCAAACGTTAGCGTTGATCATTACAGGGATCCGTGATGAGTCTGGATCTTTTTTTTGGGGGGGGGGGTGATCCTCTTCAATGCACATTTAGCCATCTATGCAACATTCCTTCTAACAAAATAAAAATAAAAATAAAAATAAAAATAAAAATAAAAAATAAAAAATTGATACCACAATCTGAGTGAGACATGGTTCTAAGTAAAGATTTTTTTTTTTTGTTCGATTAGACAACAAAATAAAAGGAAACCTTAAAAAAGGGGAGGTCCACTTTCAACCCTATGCAAACAACCAAGGTTTTGCAAGTACATCAAGGCATCATTAGATTCCCTACATTATACAAAAACTTCATATGTCCATACTTAATATAGAGGTCCCAGAATAATCTGAGACGATAAAAAGACCAACAACGAGTAGTTGGAGTTGGAATAAGCTGAAGTAAATCGTTGGATGAGAACCAGACTTCAGAGATAATCCAACCCTTTGATTGCGCGACCTGTAATCCATGCAAAATTCCTGCAGCCTCGATTTCTGCCGGCGATGTAGAATGATAGGGTCTACTATTTAGAAGCTGAAATCTACCACACAAAAGAACACTATATATCCAAAAAGACTCTGAGGGGTTATGGTTAGGATTTCCAAGACAAATTAAGATATTATACGACAAAAGAGGAAGAATAACCTCCCTTCTCATGAGGATTGTTGAATTATCTATTATCTGTAACAAAGGGGAAAGCAACAATAGGATTAGCATCCAAACATAATTTTGGAGGATATTTTACATATCTCCTCTTATTTCAGTCTATCTTTATTTCAATTCATTTCTAGAAAATCAACATTGTAGTAAGAAACTGTCAATGACATGTATGACTAAAGTCAATTTTCACTTCATGATTGATGGATTTATGTGTTCTCACACCTTTGAATAAATTATCCTTAATCATCCTTTACCCAAAAAGTAAATAAATAAATAAGGATGTATAAAAATTGGGGTAAGGATATAAATGCATACGGGTATCAATTGGATTATAAATTAAGGAGAGAGGGTTGGACATGCCGCCAGTCTTTAGTAGTCTAGCAACATACATCAATCACAAGACTAGGCACAAGAGGGTAAAAAAGATCTTTTTCTAAAGGAGAGGCAAGAGGGTTATTTGAAAACCCTCCATAAAAAATTCAAACAACTGAAGCAACCCTCATATACCCTTTTGTTTTTTCCATGGTAGAGCAACCTCATATACTTGTTTCAGTTAAAATTGGACCTGTTGGACGCATCAACTCTAGTATGTGGTGACAAAATATGTGTCACTAAATGCAGTGACACATATTTAAATTTCTTAGCTACTTGATTGGCCGGTTGGGGGTGCGAGGGTAGTTGGGTTTCGGCCTTCCAATATCGCACATTAAGAGGCTCAATGGATCTAAGAAGAAAGAATGAAGAAAGCAACAGAAATTCAAATTCTTAATGGTGCCCGCGGGATTTTATCTTTTCTTTCAGATCCTCATTTCCATGGCAGCTCTCTGAGAAGACCTTTCGATTCAAAGCTAAGTTTTTCATGAAAGTTTTCTTCCCAGGGAGGATGGGATGGCCAGTTATGTATGGATTAAATATGTTGTTGGTGATCTTTCTCTCTCCGATTCGACCACCTTTGCCAAGCTCTTGGGATTCATGCCTCCGAACGAAATCCTTGCGTGATGGTCATCGTGTTCATGCCCGCCTTATCAAAACCCATTTTTCCGCTGAAATTTTCATTCAGAATCGGTTAATTGATGTGAATGTGAAATGCGGCTGTCTAGATGACGCCCACAATCTGTTTGAAAGAATGCCTGAGAAGAACACCATCACATGGAATTCAATGATAAGTGCGTTAACGAAATCTGGTTTTCATGATGAAGCCGTGTCTCTCTTCAGGTTGATGCCAGAGCCTGATCAATGCTCTTGGAATTCAATGGTATAAGGTTTTGCTCAGCATGATCATTTTGTGGAAGCTCTGGAATTTTTTGTGAAGAAGCACAGGGAAGATTTTGTACTCAATGAATACACGTTTGGTAGTGCTCTCAGTGCTTCCGCAGGGTTAGTCCATTTGAAAATGGGTACTCAAATCCACTGTTCGATCTTCAAATCTCCATTCTTAGCTGATGTTTTTATGGGCTCTGCACTTATTGACATGTATTCCAAATGTGGTTGTGTGTTCAGTGCTCAAAATGTTTTTGATGGGATGGATGCTAGAAATCTAGTGTCATGGAACAGCTTGATTACTTGTTATGAACAGAATGGTCCGGCAGATGAGGCTCTGAAAGTTTTTTCGAGGATGTTGGAATGTGGGCTTGAACCAGATGAAGTCACACTGGCCAGTGTTGCTAGTGCTTGTGCTAGCTTGTCAACAATAAGAGAAGGTTCACAAATTCATGCACGTGTGGTAAAATCTGAAGTTCAGGGCTGATCTAGTGCTAGGCAATGCATTGGTTGACATGTACGCAAAATGCAGTAGAATTAAAGAAGCAAGGTTTGTTTTTGATAGGATGCCTGTTCGAAATGTGGTGTCTGAGACCTCATTGGTCAGTGGTTATGCTAAGGCTGCAAGTGTGAAAGCTGCAAGATTAATGTTCACAAAGAGGACAGAGAGGAATGTGGTATCCTGGAATGCACTTATAGCTGGTTATACACAGAATGGGGAAAGTGAAGAAGCAGTGAGACTGTTCCCGTCTCTCAAAGATGGAATCTGTCTGGCCAACACATTACACCTTTGGAAATACCCTTAATGCGTGTGCAAACCTTGCTGATCTACAGCTCGGCAGGCAGGTTCACAGCCAGATTCTGAAGCATGGATTTCAATTTCTGTCAGGTCCAGAGTCTGATATCTTTGTGGGGAATTCTCTTGTGGCCATGTACACAAAATGTGGATGGACTGAAGATGGCAGCCGTGTATTCGAAAAGATGGTTGAAAGAGATCGTGTTTCATGGAATGCCATAATTGTGGGTTATGCACAAAATAGGTATGGCAATGAAGCGCTTGACTTCTTCAGGAAAATGTTGGAGAGCGGGGAGAAACCTGACCATGTCACTATGATTGGAGTCCTATGTGCCTGTAGCCACGCAGGCCTGGTTGAGGAGGGGCGTCATTAATTCCGTTCAATTACTATGGAGCATGGTTTAGTACCATCAAAGGACCATTATACTTGTATGGTTGATCCCCTTGGTCGCTCTGGTTACCTTGATGAAGCAATGAAGGTCATAGAGAACATGCCAATGCAGCCTGACACTGTACTCTGGGTGTCCTTGCTTGCAGCCTGTAAAGTTCATGGAAATATTGAGATGGGGAAGCATGTGGCTGAGAAGCTCTTGGAGCTTGATCCCAAGAACTCTGGTCCATATGTTCTTCTCTCAAATATGCATGCTGAGCTTGGAAGATGGGGGGATGTTGTGAGAATAAGGAAGTTGATGAGACAGCATGGGGTTGTTAAGCAGCCAGGTTGTAGCTGGATTGAAATACAAAGCAAGTTTCATGTTTTCATGGTAAAAGATAAAAAGCATCCAAAAAGGAAGGAAATATATGCATTTTTGAGGATGCTTATAGAGCATATGAAGCAAGTTGGGTATGTCCCAGAGACTGGATCTGCTGCTGTAGAGATCTGTGAGGAACCGGAGAATTTGTTATTAACTACTTCATGTTCTCAAAATGAAATGCTAGCAGTTGCAGCGTTAGGATAATCAGTTTGAACATTACTTAGAAGGTCTTGGGCTGTTGGGATTTTGTTGATTAAGTCAGGTCAATTTAGATTGTTTGTCTTGTATTAATTGAACTAAGCAAATAGTTAGAAACCAAAGTGATACTTGCATCTGTTTTATTAACTTGAAGATCAAATTATATATATGAATTACAACTATCCTTAGGACATTTGTTGTAAAACATCTGAAAAAATGATCATCAAAGTCCAGAGTTGGTACTGACAGTAATTGAAGATGAGTCTTTTATATATATCTTTCTATTCTGTCATGTTTGGTTCACTTTGTCAAAATATGGTCTCCTGTATTTTTTTTTTTTTTTTTTTTTTGGTTATTGCTCCCAAAAAGAGGAAGAAAAGAGAAGAATTATTTCCTTATTACTTCATCCTCTTTTGGCCGTTATGTGATTCATGATAAGATTGTCAAATAAGTCCGGATCAATCAATTGTTACGGTGGTCAATCCCTTGTCCTTTCCCAGGTTTTTAGACCTTGGTAGTTGTACAACCAAATTATTTGCATCTTTGGCTTGCAAGGCAGGGGAAGATGCCACTGAGAAGCTAAAGAAAATGAAAGAGAAGAAGCAGAAGAAGCTGAAGTTCAGGTGGCTAGAGAAACTTTAATTTTAATGCTGGAGAGGTAGAGCCCAAGATTGATTAATCCATTGAACCAAAATGCACTCGTCTGAATCAGACAGCTAAAGTGCATGCTGGCCAAAGCCTTACCAAAATTTATTTTATTCTTGGGTTGAACCAAGTAACCTTGACCCACTACCATTGAACCAATCATGCTGAACCAGAAATTCAATGTTGGCTCTATCTCGCCAAGCCTGTTGATCCGGATATTCACTTATCCTTCTAAAAAAAAAAAAACTCTTTCCAAACCACAACATTGTAGCCCAAAGCCAAAATGAGGCTGAATCATTTAACAATACTTTCAGATTCATTCATCAATGTCAAACAGAGGAAGGCAACCCATGCAACCTTCTTCTTTTATTATTGATAGGTAATTTGTATGTATTAATAAAAAAGGAAAATATTAAAAGACAGATTGAGGCAACCCATACAACCTTCTTTTATTATTGATCTGTAACTTCTATGTATTAATGAAAAAGAAAAATATTAAAAGACAGATTAAGGCATCCCGTACAACCTTGTACAACCTTCTTTGTGCAGAGCAAGAGAAAAGAGGAGAGGTACCTAAATCAAACAAGACAAACCCTATGACACAATTAAAGTAATATAGAAATAAAAGCTTTAAAAATTTATGTCGAGGTGAAAGTAGGAACAGGGGATCCAAATTCTGCCCTCTTACTTAGGCCAATGTGCAACCACTTTGTCGTCCTCAGGTTTTAATTTGTCTACAACATGAACCCCATCAAATTTTACAATAGCCATGCAGTCTCTACAAAAATCTCTTGCTGCAAAATAAACGTCTGCATGAGTAGCTACAAATACACCATTCCTGTTATACCAGAAATCACAACTGTAGAGAGTGTCAGTAAAAATAGTATCACAGAAGTCCCATGTGAATTCCTCATTGTAATAAAGTGCCTTCTCTCCGAAATCATCTTCCTTTGATTGACACTGCAGATGCAATCTCTTTCCTGGAGCCAACATGTTCTTCACTCTTACATGCTTATGAGTAGTCGTGAAGCACCCAGAAACTGAAGAAGATGAGTACTCCATCATCACAGCAAGAATGATCAAAACAGGAACGATACTAGTAAAACCGCCCATTGTGTTCTTGTTCTTGTTCTCGCTCTTGCTGCGTTGTTCTTCTTGTGTTGTTTATGAGGTTTCGTTCTTCTTCCCCCACTTAAATAGAGTAGTTTTTGATCCATTTATGGCAACTCCATATTTAGTTATATCATATCCAGGAAATATTCCATGTAATGGAATAGAGATTGTGCAAATTTAACCATTCTCTAAAATAGAAACTGAAAGTAGACCTTCAAGACAAATTAAAACAGTTCAAATCAATATCCATAATATTGTGAGACGGATTATTTCTTCTCAACTTTCCATAATGGTTTTTTGGTAAAAAGAACTTCATTAAAGAGGAAAAGGAAACTTTCCATAATGGTCACTTGAAGTATATATGTAATTGATAAATCATTGGATTTGATTTGGAGAGTTCAGTTTTCCTTAGGCTCCGTTTGTTTTGGTATGGAATACTTTTCATGTAAGATTTTACGGTAAAATTAGAATTTCTGCCATTTGTTTTGCAACTTGGAAAATTTATTTTTGAGTAAAATTTTACCAGAACCCATGCGCGTAAAATAATCCTGGAAAATCCATCGGGCTTTGCTCGGCACAGACGCCTCAGCCTTTCATCAGCACGGCAACCTCCCATTACCTACACATCCAAGGCTTGTAGCAGTGAAGAATGCCGTTTCCTCGATCAGTACTCTGCAGCAACAGATCTTCATCACCTTCATCCCTGAAGATACCCCTAAGCCTCTCGGTAAGATCTCGTTCATTTCCAGAGATTCTCCTAATCCCCCGGCAAATTAATCGAAGGGCCGCTAGAGGTAACACAAGAGGTTTCAGATTCCCTCGATGAAACACCAACATCAACCTCATCGGAAGTTTGATTTAAAAGATCCGTCCCTCAATTTTATTCTCATCAATCGAACCTTCTCTCTCTGGGTTTTACATTTCAAATCTCAGGAATTAAATTTTGTGAATTTTCCTTTTTGTTCCACCGTAAACTCCGATTCGCTCTACAAAACATTTCGAACTTCTCGATATCGAACAAGAAAGGTGATCAAGAGAAGCTAAAAGACTGAAACTGAGACAAATCAATCGAGAGAACCACAAGAATCGAGAATCGAAGCAAGAGATCAGAGGATGACGAATACTGGCCGCCGCCGCCGCCGCCGCCCCCGCCGCCGCCCCCGTTGTGATCAATGAAACCCTAGGGTTCCTCTAATGAGATGGCTCTCTGATTTGGACGGTTGGGATCGACTCTGGAGCTCACCCTGTATCTGAGGGTCCCTGTGCAGTGTCCATGCCCAAATACGATATTTGGGCTTTTGGTACAAATCTTTTGGCCCCAGGAACAGTTTGGTTTTGAGTCAAAGTGGGTCCATGGGCCAGAGACCAATGTTTCCTTTTTCGCTTCATTTTCGTGGAGTACAGAGTCTTGGGACTCATAGTTTATGACTTTTGGCGTCGGCCCACTTTTGGGCCCACTAGTTCGGCTCAAGTCATATTTTTTAGATATTAATTAGGATTCATAATTTCAGGCGAGCCAATGGCCGATATTTGGACCACTTCTCCTATTTTTTTTTATAATGGCATCTTATGTAATTATGTTAAATAATTTTACCATGATATTTTACAGCATATTTTACCTCTTGGAAACAAACACCGGAAAATTTTTAAAAATGTAAATTTTACATGTAAATAATTTCCATGTAAAATTTTACACCGAAACAAACGGAGCCTTAGCATCTAAGATTTCAGCTCCAACACTAGGCAAATCTACTAGTGAAAGCTAGAACCCTAGACCTATGACGAGGGATAAAATTGATAGGTGAAGAACCACCAAGACAAGAGAGAAGAAGAATTTTTTTGAATTATTAAAATAATTTTTCCATTAATGGTCCCTTCAAAATTCTAATTTTAGTTTGTTTTGATTAATAAAAGAAAGCCTTACAAAAGGGGAGGTCCACTTTCAACCCTATGCAAACAACTAAGGTTCTACAGATACATCAAAGCATCATTAGATTCCCTATATTTATACAAAAACTTCATATGTCCATACTTAATATAGAGGTCCTAGAATAAACCAAGATAATAAAAAGGCCAATAACGAGTAGTTGGACTCAAAATAAGCTGAAGTAAATCATTGGATGAGAACCAGACTTCAGAGATAGTACAACCCTTTGATTGTGCGACTCGTAATCCATGCAAAATTCCTGCAGCCTCGATTTTTGCCGACGATGTAGAATGATAGGGTTCACTGTTTAGAAGTTGAAATCTAACACACAAAAGAACACTATATATTCAAAAAGACCCTGATGGGTTCTGGTTAGGATTTCCAAGACAAATTAAGACAATATAAGGCAAAAGAGGAAGAATAACCTCCCTTCTCATAAGGATTGTTGAATTATCAGTAACAAAGGGGAAAGCAACATTAGGATTATCGTCCAAACATAACTTTAATTCAACCAACTGTTAAGAGATATTATTCAAAATCAAAGTAGGATTAGGGGGTACACCATTCATAACCACAGTATTCCTATGAGCCCAAATATAATAAACTACCACAGCTACCATACTGAAAAGGCGTGATTTTTTCATGATGGAAAGAGAAAAATGAGAGAAGAAGAAGCGAACAAACCCAACCACCGATGATCCATGCATAGCCAAAAAAATGCAAACCAAGAGGGCTGGTCGCCCAAATCCTAACAGTAAAATCACAGTTAAAAAACAAGTGAAGATTGATTCAGGGCCAGAACCACAAAAACCACAAGAGCTGTCAATCCAAAGGGTCCCTTGGCCAATAAATGATTTGGATTAGGCTAATTATCTGTCACTTCATAGATCTCAATACCATGGGTATATAGAGAAATGAGAACCTAAAACAATGAGATCTGTTTCACTATCAATGGAGAATGGTGTGATAGTCGTTTGTCTTCACATATCTCTCTAATTGATTATAGAGAAAGAACTCTCTACAAATTTATAACGGAATCTTATACAGGTTATCAAAATACTCATATAATCTTAAAAAAAATTCTTTAGGGATTGTTGCCCCTGAACCCTGTCATTGATAGAAAATTTCATCAATAATAAAGTGCAAGGTAGGCCAATTGCTTTGGACCTTGGCATCTTAATGTCGGAATCAGCCCACTTATACAAGCGTTGGAATACAACACTTGTACCACCACCAAAAGAAGAAAAAATTTGGCTGCTACCCTAGTTGCAGCCAAGCAACTACAATCCCTTATCCACAGCCAAAACAATGAAATAATTTCACTTCCTTTTAGAGTTCACAAATACCCTCCTAAGTTATGATATTTTCTAAAATACCTTTTAGATTTCATTTCTTTAGCTTAGCTGCCACAGGGTTGTAGGGCAGCAGCTAAATTTTGTCCAAAATGTATGCATTAGAATAAAGACAATTACCTTTTCTTCGCAATGAAAGAGAACAGTACCATGAAAAGAAAAGAGATTGAATCGATCAGTAATCTGCTTTTTCTATCATATTTTCCTTTTCCTCCCCCGCCCGACCCCCCGAACGCCTCTTCTCTAACTCATAATTGAACTGAAATCCGTTCATTAGAAACTATAAAGTATAAACCATCTTTAAACTCCATAACTCTTTTTTTCCCCTTTCTGGAAAATTTCAAGCATATGAGAGAGAGAGAGAGAGAGATGCCACATAATTGATTCAAGTAAGGCTTCCCTTGAGAGATCTGCGAGAGCAACTATACCTAAGGACGACATAGGAGATGAATCTGTAAACCAAGATGAAGCAAACCATGATCAACACATTCATCCATCTACTCTGCTTCCGATATCCTTCTTCCCTCATGACATGTTCTGCACTCACCACACACTCACCAAACATATATTCAAAGCACTTCCCCTTCCCAGAGAACTCATTTATCAGAAACCCTTCAAAAGGATATTTAAACAGCGATATATAATGCACAAAAACCCAATATTTTGGCATCCCACTCTTCGATATGAAATACCCAGAAAACAGAAAGAAAGACCCCATTACCCCTGCAATCACCGAGTTTCCAACTATGAAATTCGGCACCAGAGCACTGCAACACATCACAACCGAGTTCGCCGTGTAAAGAACCAACCAGATTAATAGCAGAAAATACAGGAAAGCCGTGAAGCTCCGGTTTAGACCCACAAGCCAGTACAGAGGAGCAGAGAACAAGAAGGCTAAGATGAGTAGAAATGGCAGAAAAACTAGACCATTAGCTATCACATAAGATGAGACCCTGTAGCTCCCACATGAGGTCTCCTTCATGAAAATCTCTCTCTCTTGAAGAAAGATGGGAAGAGCTTCCGTGCTACACGACAGCAGGAATGTCAATAAGAAAGCAAATAGACCAACCCTCTCTTCTGCACCTGAGAGATCGTCTTTCAGATCATGAAAGATGGAGCCTAAGACTAGCCCTGCGATCAGCATCTGAACCGTTCTGCAAGCGAAGAGCTCCTTCGTTCGATACACATTCTTAGAGAACCTGTGCGTGAGCATAATGGTCTCTTTTACTCTTGAATTAGCGAAACAACCATTAGCTGCGGCGGTGGTGGTGGTGGTGGTTTCTTCATCCGCCACCTTCTGTTGGAAGAGCTGCCGCAGCGTAGACTTTCCACTCCGATTTCGCGGCGGTTGCTGTGACAGTTGTGGCAGTTGCTTTGACAGTTGGATTATTTCAACGGCGTCGATGGCAAACTCAACGACGTTAACCTGAAGAGGAAGCTGAAGACCCATGGAGAGCAAATGCAGGCTAAGCTGTTCGATGGTGCCGTGATGTAAAACGGCGCCGTCCGCCATTAAGAGGATGGAGTTGAAGAGCTTCACGATCCTGAACCCGGGTTGATGGATGCTCAGGATTATGGTCCGACCGCGTGTCTCGGCCATGATTTTCAACATATCTATGATTTGCAACGCTGAGGTGCTGTCAAGCCCTGACGTCGGTTCGTCTAGAATCAACACCTTAGGTTCGTGGATCACGTCGACGCCGATCGATACACGCCGCCTCTCGCCTCCAGAGATGCCACGAACCCGGGTGTCTCCGATCCGGGTTGATGCAACATGGGTCAAGCCGAGCTCGTTCATCAAGGACTTGACCCGGGAGGTTAACTCGGCTGGTTCGAGCCTGAGACTGAGCTTAGCACTGAACATGAGTGTTTCTTCGACAGTGAGGAGAGGAAAGAGAGTGTCAGCTTGAGTGACGTAGCCGGAGATTTTCTTGAACCGGGCGTTGTCCATGGGTTCTTGGTTGATAAGGATGGAAGCAGTTTGAGGAGTAAGATGTCCGACGAGGACTTCTAGAAGGGTCGATTTGCCGGCACCGCTCGGGCCTACGATGGCGAGGATCTCCCTTGGTTTGGCTCTACAAGTTACGTCCTTGAGGACGTGCCGGAACTCCGGTCTGGCTCCGGCAGTTTCGGGCTGTTCTTCTTGTTTTCTGCTACCGGAGATCTTAAATGGGTATCTGAAACTTCTTTTGTGGGTGAAGATCTTGTAGTCGATGCCTATTGCATCTATCTCGCAACCTTGTTTCGTCATTGGAAGTTCTCTCTCCCCCAGTGTCTCCTGTAGTTTGTTCTGAGCTTCTTCTTAAGCTCAACTTGTACTTCTGCTTCTCTCTCTCTCTCTCTCTCTCTCTCTCTCTCACTAAAAGACGATTGTGATTTTATGGTTCACGGGCCCATCGTTCACGGGCCCTTGTTGGTAGTGGATCATCGGGTTGCTGCCCATGTTACTTCTCATTTTATTTACGCATATGGTAAATTCTAACTAAAGCAGATTAATTTTGCCTATTCTTTTTTTTGGTGAAATTAATTTTGCCTATTCACATTAGAAAGCTCTGAGACAAGGTTGAAATGTGCACTTTAGCCATTTGTCACTACAAACCAAATTGTAAAATGTGAGAGGGCAGTGTGGCAAATTGGCCATTTTCATGCAAGCAAATCTGGGGCACTTTGTGTACCCAAAAATAGAAAAACATTTGATAATTTAAAAGAAAAATGGTATAGATTTTTTTTCCCAAGCCTTACTAGTCTCGGGTCTACATTGACTTCACAATTGCATGAACTGGGTCATATGCAGTAAAGAATACTAAACACCCCACATGAGTGGTCCAAAAAAGGTAAAAGGAGTCAAACTCAGAACCACACATTTCCTACGGCAGAGGTCCTTTGCCAACTTGGTTACCCCATTGGGGTTAAAAAATATTAGATTGACACCATGTGTAAGATTCAAATTTAAATTGTGTCACATATCCTTCTATGTATTAGTATTCAATTGTATTTTTCATTTATGGGAGATGGTTGGGCACATTACTAGTTTTTCCAGAACTAACAGTTCAATCAATGGTGGGAGTAGGATAAAAGGAACACAAGGGTCATTTCCAAAGGGGAGGGAGAAAGAGGCAGGCTGGCACCCCAGCATGCCCAACCTTTTCCCTTCATTTATAACTTATTTCATGGAATTCTATTTTTTCAATAGAGTTTCTAAAATTTTATTTTTCCACCTGATCTGGGATATGTTTATCAATGTACATTTAGGTCCTATCTCAACTGCCACATGAAAGATGTTTTGTAGCATCTATGGATTCTATAATGGATCCAACAATATGTATATTAGAGGGATCTTGAAAAATATTGTATGGCCAATTTAGAGGATGACCCATCTATCCAATTATTGGAATATTGGAGGGATCAACCTCAACAAGGTTCATGATTAGGTAGATTAATAAGGAAAATTTACATTCACAAGACAATATAAACATCTTTCTATTCAAATTAGGACTACGTACACTTTTATCATCTCAAAATGTATTATTGACTGAGAATATATTTTAAATAAAGCCGACCCTATTAAATTTGGAAAAAGCTTTGTTACTGTTGCTGTTGCTGTAATTATATATTTTAAATAATTTTTTTCTTTTTTATTTTATTTAGGCCTCAAAAAGAATCGAACTCATACTTTTTAAATTTAAGGTGTTTGCTCTTTGCTCATTGAGCAATTCCCTTGGGATATTCTAAACAAAAACTTGAAGCATTGATGTAGGCCATATTCCCAACTAGAGTGTTTTTTTTTCTCTATTATTTTTAAGAAAAAATAGTTTATTCGAAAGCATGGCTCTTGTGTCAAGCATAGGCCCAGTGATATGATTGACACGCTCCAAGATAGAATCCAACCCATATTGATGTTTTTACGACATTCTAATTGGGTGTTGCGTGCACGCCCAATAGAAAACTCTCTCCCCTCATTATTATTATTATTATTTTTCCTTACAAAATTAATAAATAACATCATGTGTTTATGTCATGGATAGATAACCCTTAATTTCCCATATTTTGTTGAGGGAGCGTCAAGCTTATCTAAATAGGTTATAGTCGATGGTGTTTGTTAAGATACGGTTAACTTTGTCGTTACGGTCACACAGTAGCACGAAGTACGAACGTAAAATTTTGGAAGCACGCAATGCAAGGCCTGGGGAAGTGGGCAGGGGCGCGGTGGGGTTGGAGGAACCCATGGTCCCATATGGAATCTGGCTGATGTCACTTATTAGTGGCTTATATATCTCCGGAAATCTATTTTTTTTTAATAAATAAAAAAAATAAGATGTTTCATAATAATGATCATAATCCTTTTAAGTCAAAACCCTCATGCATTAAGTAAAGTTTCTGTATGACCAACGAGCAATACTGAGGTGTTCTGATTTGAACCCACACTTTGTCGACTTGAATATTAATAGAACAAGAGATTCCTTTCACTAGAAACCCACAATCAACTTCCTTGAGAAAACTAATGAAAAGGTGACACAAGATGTCATGCAAGAGAGTGAAATTCTTTTTACTTTTTTTTTAGTAATGAGTCGAACAAATAAGATCTTTTTCAATCGGGTTGGATTTCTCAAAATGCATTCTATTATTAGGAACCCATGTACACTTAGGTTGTGTTTGGTAGCCAAGAGAAGAGAAGAAAAGAAAATAAAATAAAAAAGTACAAAAACTTGTACTTTTTTTTTTGTTTAGGAAATTCTCTTTGTACTTGATATGTCGTTAATTAAGAGAAGATTCAGCTTTTGAAATTCAAAATTCCTCTTAAGAATTGTAAAATTTTATTTTGTTCTTCGAAAAAAAATATTGTAAAAAACACAAGAAAACATGAAAAAATATAAAAACATAATAATACAAAAAATGAATAATTACACAATGATTTCCTATGTGTTTATCTCTTTTCTATAATTCAAAACTTTTAAAATTCTTTTCTTTCCTTTTATTGGTTACCAAACATACATACTCTTTTTATTTTTTCATTATTTCATTTTATTTATAGATTTTTTTTTTTTCTTTTCTTTTCTTTTCTTGATCACCGAACAGACATATTCTTTTTATTTTCTCATCATTTTATTTCATTTTTTTCTCTTTTCTAGATTTTGTTTTTCTTCTTTTGACTACCAAACATAGCCTTAGGTGCTGAAGTATGTTCTAAAGATGCTACCAACCATTAAATGTGGCAGGGCGCCAGGCGTAGCGGGAGAGAATCTGAATCTTTGTTCGGACAGCCACCATCACTTCAAGTGGCGCTTACCCTAGTTAGATGAGGTGGCATACAACTTTCTAGTGGATAAAACTGGACAAAAAAAAAGGTATATTTTTTCTAGGAAAAAAATCATCTGTTTTTCTTCATCCATGTTTTTCTTGTTTTGCTACCTTCAGAAGACGACATGTGGCATTACTTTAAGTGAACGTTCAAGATTGAGTTAAAAATCAAACTGGATGTAATAACCCTCACCCAATTGGATTAATCTTGACCGTTAATAACACGTGTCAACTTCTGCAACTAACAAAACACAAGAAAAATAGGGATAAGAAAAACATACGATTTTTATCCATTTTTCTATGCAGCTGGCAGAGTTTTATTTCCAATGATGTGGCAGCGATAGTAAATTTTGTCTGAACTTGATATGTAGCTCTCGTGACCTCTGTGGTCCCAGTGGGCAACACCTGGCACACCTTTTTGAAACAGTGAATAACATTAATTGTATCCCAACAGAGACCGGCCCGTGAACTCATATTCCCACGTCCCAGTCAAAGTCCTCAAACATATCTACGGCTTCCACCTCGCATCTCTGGGCTGAAGTAATTCTACTTTGTTATTTTAAACCAGTCCGGGTCGGTTCACATTAAGGACTGGTCTTTATGATAATCCAGCATCTCTCTCTTGCACCCCTATTGACGAACTGTAACCACATTTCCTGATTAATGGGTTCTCCATACCACTGGCTCAGACGGTGGCCAGATGGTTTTGTTCCATACCATATGGACCAGTTGGGTTGATGGCCGATCATACAAGAGGTGGGTAGACTAACTATCTGATTATTGGTCGGTAAAGTTTGGTTGGGCCGGTGGGTCTGTGGTCAATTGTCACAAATTAAATGAGTGGTTCCAGTTCAACTCCCTAAATTTTAACTAATTATTTTCATGGAAGAATTTGTCTTCATCATGATATAACTTAATTAATCAGATTCTGTTTGATTATGATCCAAGAGTTGGTAATTTGGTTTCATTTTGGTGTACAACATGTCCTTATCAAGATCAGGACGAAAGAAATAATCCTCTATTTGTGCGCATAAAGTGAACCGAATTTGGACCAGACCTCAAGGTTCGGTGACTTTCAACCAGCCCAGTTTTATCTGGGTTAAGAAATGGGTCATTTGCAAACTAACTATAAATCCATACTTTATAGAACCAAAAGCCATGATGGCACATTCCGGCCGGTTCAACCCCATGGTGGCTATAAAACCAAGAGGCAAGGTAAGTCCAGTTATACAATTTTTGACCAATTATCTTCAATAACTCCGATTTCAAAAAGTCTAGCTCATACTCAACCATCCAGTCTGGTCCGTTCCAATTTGTAAATGATAAGCTCAGATGTAACTCAAACTGATCAGTGGCCAGCTTTTGTAGCTAAAAAGTTTTATACAAACTAATCAAGTTGTCCCAGTAAGGACGATTTAAGAACAGATCAAAACACAATTGCTTTAGTGTTGCAAAATTCAGAATGAAACCAGACAGTACAACTAGGTCATGCTAGTATGGGGACCAGAATTAAGCCCTACCTAACTAAATCCTCTATGCTTTTCTGCATTTCAATTCATGGTTCATAAAATACTGTATATATAGCCCTTAGTAATGAAGAAACTAGCTAGCCAAGCATAGTTGTCTCTTAGTGTTTTTTTATTTTTTTATTTTTTGATTAATGAGGAACTCGATGCTATCCGATTTTATATTTCAAGTTCAAGGGTAAACTTCGATTTCATACAATCACACCTAACCCGTGTAATAGATTAATCACGGGGAGACTTGAGCTAGAGACATATGTTAATACACAACGCCTTTAAACCAGAAGAGCTACACCTGCAAACTTGAAGAACCTCAACACATTCTCAACTTCATATAATTTATAGCCACACAACACTAAAATATGATATGATATCAGATTGGACTGTTCTCTAAAGGGAAAAATTTTCTATATCGGTTAGGGCGGTTCATCCATCATCCTAAGATTCATTAACCCCTTATAGTGTTTTAGCATATTTTCAAAATATCCTCCCAACACCAGCTTCGTGCATTTCAACCCCCAGTAATGAATGGATGGATTCCAATTCATCATGGATATAGAAAAAGTCCGGCCTTTTCTTAGTCTCCAACTCCAAAGGAGCCGCCCATCAAAGCACCAACCATATCACATAGCCATAATAGCTGTGGCAACCATTTTATCTGTAGATGACTTGATAAAAGTTAGTATAGGATT
This sequence comes from Macadamia integrifolia, assembly GCF_013358625.1. Taxonomy (NCBI): domain Eukaryota; kingdom Viridiplantae; phylum Streptophyta; class Magnoliopsida; order Proteales; family Proteaceae; genus Macadamia; species Macadamia integrifolia. The sequence continues at coordinate 27,716,847 of NC_056559.1, forward strand.
TGGATCAAGTTCCTCATAGGATGACCCTATTCTGGTTGGACCTTTTTTTTTTTCTTTTAATAAATAAGGGGATGTGTTTTCTGTTTAGGAGTGCACCCTTGTGCCTAGACATAGGTGATACAAAAAGACGACAACACCCCTCCTGGTCAATGCCTGAGCGTGTGCCTTATTGCTATGGACTCTCATTGGCTGAGGTGCTGATGCAAGGGTATACTCCTAGACATTGAACTTTTATCCAATAAATAATTTCAATCGTTTGAATGTTAAGAAAAGAAGAGAAAAAAAAAGCATATAAATAGAAAAAAACATAATATGACAAAAATCATGACACAATGATTAATTTATATGCATATTAATCTCTCTTCAAATTCAGGATTTTTTATTTTTCTTTTTATTTTTCACTCCTTTTCTTGACATCCAAACATTATGGAGTGAATTTGAGTTTGCTCCTCAACCTCTCACCAGGCATGTTTCCTTGACTAGAGTTTCTACAGCCTCTAAAGTTAGAGGGGTTGGCCTGTGGGCTGTGGAGAGTCTGGAGACATCTTTCAAGGAGCCATCCCCTTAACATATCGACTGGGTTGGGCAAAGACCGGGCCAGCCAAGTTATGCGGGCCTATCTATACTGGCAATCCAATCCTTCTGGGCCGATTGGTTGGTCACTGGTAATCAAAATCGTGTCTCCGGTTTTCTTTGATTCCACTCTGTCTTCGAACTTCAAAGGTAGAAAAGTTACGCATGGAACTTGAAACAATCCTTCGTTCTGCCACCGCAGGTATGCTCTCTGCAACTGAACCTCTTTTTAAAAATTAGGGCTTCCATTCGAGCGAGCTGATTCTGTAACAGACTCAACCATCTCTCTCTCAACATAACCATGAATTCCAACTGTAATTCTACTTACTTAAGCTAGCAAATCTAAACTGGGAACTTTTGGATCCTCTTATGTCTCCTTCCTTGAACTCTTGCAAAATGTAATTGATGTTAACGGTATTGCTTCTGGGTTTTGATGAGTTCACTGGATTTTAATTCATGTTTTATTTTCTGTTCATTTGGTTGATGGGCGTTCTCTTCATGTCTGTTTCTTATTGCAGCTATCTTCAGTTACTGGGTCTTCTTTCTTTGAATTCAATTTAGTCAAAATTAAATTATTAAATTTTCGCTGTTGCTTATTCAGGGGATCCAGGTCCAATGGGTGTTGCTATGGTGAATCTATTAGAACTGAATAGCTAGGCAGTCTTGCATGGTCTTGATTTGGCACTTAGGTTTGTGGAACTGATCATTGAAGAGTAGGATTCCTTTGTCATTGTGAGGTTTGGATCACCTCTGGGAGGAGTAGCCCTTAAAGGCTCTTTCAGTATGTTAAGACTTGGATTGTTGTTCTCCCTGACCCTTCTTTTCACATCTAGTATGGTGAAACCGTAGGTCTGCGAACCCTCTTGCAGAAAACAATGTGTCCATCTGGATACTAAGTATTCTAGTTCCCGTTATACTATTTAAGTGTTGTGCTAGTAGCTGCAATTGTTGAGGTAAGATAGGCTGAAACAACAAACACTAGCACACCTTTAGGAAAACAGAGTCACAGTGAACCTTAAGACTGAGAAATAGGACAGAAACTGAAAAGGATTAGAAGTAGCAAACCATATATATGATGGGGCTGAATCTAATATTTAATAGAGGTCCTATTGTGGTTATTATATGGTTAAATAGCAAAGAAAGATAGTGGTTAGATTAAGAAAAATACACATGAAAACCAGAAATTAGAAAGTTAGGAGGAAGGGTATAACTCCTACTCCACCATTCTTGTGGGACTCAAACTAGGATTGAATATGGTAGAGGGGAAGGGAACAACATATCCAAATTCCAGCCACAACTGATGGCTAGATGGTGTGATATTTACTACTGAAGTTTAGAATAAGAAAAGGAAGAATGACTCCTATCTCCTGACCTGAAACAGGGGAAGAGCTAGGAAGCATTGAAGGGGAGATTAAGGGCTCACAAGGGAGTATATAGAACACAAAACAAAAGTCAGAACTCACAAAATGAAGCGCATGGTAGGAGGAGCTTACTTGCTGGAACTGACAAAACTGCAATAAAAAAGGAGAAGAAGAACATGGGAGGAATAAAGGGATACAACCAAAGGCTTCACCACCGATGGCTTCCCAATCCAAGGATTTACCACCTTGGGTTTCACTTGCTTCACCACAAGAGCCACACTTAGCATCACCACCAAAGAAAAACACTCAATTAAACAATAAACAAAATCGACGGGGGACATGTCCCATGCTTGTATTTATAAAATAGGTGAAAGCATATTACAAATTAGCTCTCTCCATTTGGGGGAGAGTGCTGGACAGATTAAGATCTTCTAATTACTGCGATAGATGTTCCAAGCTTTTTGTTTATACATATTGAAAGCTGCCTTTTAAGTAAGCTTTGTCTTGCTACACATTTTGACAAAAGCGAAGGCCTAGTTGCTAAAAATGAAAACTGAAAATAGTAACTAATATCTACGTAATATCTTAGCAACTAAGAGTTGTTACAAAATAGAAACTAATATCTAAAGAACTTATGCGAGATCTTCCAGCAGGGATGCTCCACACAAGTCTTCCTTGGGATGCCATCATGCCACACAATCTTCAAACCTCCTCTAGAAAACCTCCTCCACACAAGGGTCTATGGGACCCTCAAAATCTGTCAAGAATGTCTCCTCCAGTTTCTGGTCGATGGCTACATAGGAGCAGAACATGAGCTTAAGTATAACCAATATATGGCCCCAAGAATTGGCCTGACTATGACTCAAGTCGATGGCCAGAAAAATGGTTTGGCTGGGCTGGGCTGGTTATAACTTATACCAACAGGATTAGTTAGGGGCCTGTTTGGACTGGCTTTGCATGCATCTTAGTCTTGCAGAGTTGGGTTGCCTTGGTGCTTGATTCATATCTGGTCCTGGTCCAGATGGTTTTTTTTTTTTTTTGGGCTTGCTCTCATCTATATATTCCCTTGGAAATCAATCACCCAGATACTTCTTTTTTCCCCCATATCCTCCTTAATTTTTAAATTTGACGTCTTTGGACGAGTTTTAGTTATGGGTTTGCGACACATCATATTCTGCAGGATCTGTTTTGGTGTGGGAAAGTCAGTCTAGTTTCATGCATCATTTATCTTTATCCATCCATAGAGATAGAGTGATTTCTGGTGTGTGTTTTCCTCTCCTTCAGACTTAGATTGACTAGTGTTTGTAAAGGGGAACATAATGTTTTGTTCATCTGATCAAGGAACCATACGTGATTGAAGGTAAGTTAGGGAACCTCTGTCTGTTACCCATGAAGACTACATAATCCTTTAAGATATCTCTATCCACATGTTATGCTTATGTGGCATTGTATAATTGCTGAGCTGTAGTTTTGTAACTGCTATACTCTGTTCTTTATAAAACCTTAGGACAGCGGGGGGTGTTAGGCTGTAGTATCACTATACAATACTGGTATTTACTGGATCAGATTTGTTTATGTAATACACTTGAAGGGGAACAGGAGTCTATGTTCCTAAGAAAAACATTCAGTTTTATCTTTTCTTTACTTAAATATTCCAGAACTTCTGGTATCCAATTTCTTGACTTATTGGTTTCCACGTTCAACATTGATTTCTCAGCAAGAAAACGTATCCACCTGTGGCAGGACCTTTATTTATTATGATGCGCCATCAATTTTGTAAGCAGAGAAATCATTACAGATTTTGTTCAGGAAACAAAGTGGTGGAGTTAGAAGTTTCCACAAGCATTTGAGGCCAGAATTTAAATATTCTTCGAATTGTAGTAGTGCTTATAAGTTATAATTCTTTTTCAAGTGGTGTTTAAGGTCAATGTGTACCTTCTTCGGTCCTTCGGATGCACAACTGTTCGATGTGAAAGTGATGTTTTGTGTTGCTCATTGTATGGGCCATAACAAGGTATGCTAGTGTGGAGATTAATTCTTCCAGTCTCCAACGTATTCTTAATCATAATACACTAATTTAGCTATAGAACTTGCTGATTTTTTTCCCTTATTTATTGATGTTTTTTATATTTATTTTCCATTATGAAGAGAGGCTAAAATTTCAGACTTTTGTGGGATTTCCATCCCTACCAAAACCAAAATATTTTTGCTTTTCGGTACCAAAAAATTTGGTCTATTTATGTGGAAATTTCGATATGACCATTTCGATGGTAAAAACCTGAAAATTTTTCCTGGAAACTTCAGGGAGTGCCTAGTTAAGCTTGTTTACACATGTTTGAATCATTGTTGGGGGAAAAATAAACCCAAAATGGTAGTTTGGCTTTGAATCCTATGACATATGATGACCATGTCACCCATTTTTGAATTGGTTGCTCCACAGTTTACCACCAAGCCTTGATTCAGCAGCAAAATGAAGAATTTTATTTAAAAAAAAAAAAATTGAGGTTTTATAGCAGTTTTGGAGCACTTAGGTGAAAGGCAGTGAAAGCTCGAAATTACGACGAAATGATCGTTGGAATTTCATCGAAAACTTGCTTTCATATATTGGCCCATGTTCGAAATTTCGCCAAATTCTGGACTTGTGTTTTGCATAGGATTTTTGTTTGACTCATGTCGATACTGAATTATTCCACCGAAATTTTCAATCGAAATTTCAAGCTATGATTATGAGTGATCACATGCCAACAGTGCTATACATATGTTATTTTGAGTGAGTTCAACTCCCTTTCCCCCCCTTCTCTATGTTGAGTAAATTGAATTTATTAATTTCTTTCATTTCCTTGTTGTGGCATGTTTCAGCTATTCCTGTGGTGCAATGCTTCTTTCATAATAGTCTTAGCCAATAGTCCATGAGGTGTGTGATGTAGGACTAGGTCACTAACCCCCAATAGGATCACCTGCACTGTCAAAACAGTTGGCTTAGCACTCAATTCCAGCAAAAGAAAATAGGTAACAGACCCAATATTAAGGTACTGAACTAGACTATTGGTACTGATGTAATCACAGGTCTGAGACAAAGATATAGCCACTGGAATACCTTTCTACAGAAGGCAAACAACAAGGGGAAACACTGCTGTTGGCAGAGCACTGACAGACTATTATCCAGAACAATAAATTGTTTCTCAAAATAGTATCTAAACAAATGGGAGAGATTTTCCAGTCGAGGGTAGGGTTCTTAGGATAGAACAACACTCGAAAATTCAGCCCTTGTTCATGGCTGCATCATGAGTTATGCTAGGAATTCGAAAATAGTAACTTCGTACCTTAGGAAGAAACAACCAGTTGATGGACAAGAAACCTTAACAAATAGGTAGTTTATGGCTAGGGAAGATACATATCCAAAGCTGAACTCAATAAAGAGTTAGATGAGAAGAACACCTTCATGAATCTTGATGTCCCAAAAACCCAGATCTGATGTTGCCACAGGGAACTTATGAACCATCAGTCACAGCTGTTATCAATGGATCACAGAGACATCCTTCACATGTATCAGCATTAGTACTACTGTACTAGAGCAGAGTAAGATGGCCTTAAAAAGCTTCTGTAGTAATTGATTGCAGTTGCAATGAAAATAGAAACTAACAGTGCAAGGATAGGAGAGAAGAAAAAGGAAGAACATGGGGAGGGGGAATATGACCAAGGCCTTGATCAGTCTCTCACTAACCTAGGTTACTCACCTGGTATTCACTCTTTCTCACAACCATGGCGCAAAACCAAACTCTTATATTCATCTTCAAATCGTGGGGAAGGACTCTATGGTCCCTTGCATAAATAATGGCTATTGCCGAACACTAGAAAGGAAGAAAAAAATAAAAAGAAAGTTCCTCACAAAGAAAGAATGGGATGTGTACAGCAAGTTGTAATTCTTATCTATTAAACCAAAATAGAAACTTTCTAATAGCCTAAAATTACAATGACAGAAATAACTCACCTAACTGTAGCAGTCTCTCCAATGACAAATTTCCCTGTTTCCAACCCCAAAATCCTAATTGAACTTATTCAACGACAAATCTCCCTTTCCCTGTTTTCAAACCCAAATCCTAATTGAACTCCTGATTCAACTTGTGAAAATTAGTGCACTCATCCAAAGATATCTCGGTAAGTTTTAACTATTTTTGGTTTAATTTTTCAGTTCTGACTGCTCTCACTTCTCTTTAATCAACCCACAAGTTTCTGATCAGCATTTTAGAGAAATGAATCCTCATAGGGTCTTTGTGCAAGGGGCAAGCCCTGACCATTTTGTTAATATCGAAGCTTCCACTACAGACTTTCCTGTGTTCGAAACCCATTAATGCCTCATTACATAAATGTATAGCTAAAGGCTTAGTTTATATTACAAAGAGGTTAATATTCTTTTTTTTTGGTGTTTTTTTTTTCTTTTGGTAAAGAGAAAGAGGTTAGTTAATATTCAACAGTGGGAAAAATGGATCTGGAATGTAGAACTTATACGTTTCCTTCATCCCACTTATATTATCATTTGGTTCTCTCTTTAGGAGTTTAGATAATGAGGTACAGGTGTCCTTATTACCATCTAGAGGAATGAATGTGAGGTTCCCAATTTTTCGCAGGAGAATTTAATCCTAGTTGTTACACTCTTGCTGTCTCATAAGCAGTCTCAAAAGTACTGCAGGTTTGACTTTTCATCTATCCTCCATTTAAATAAATTGGGTAGCCCCTTTAGATTTTCTGATTTTTGTATTGATTAACAAGTCAGTGAGTTCTAGCATGCACTGGTGTGCTGATTGCACATCACAATTAATGCAATAGGCCCAAGTTTATTGTGTGGGTGTATACTAATAGAATGGTATATGATTTATATGCACAGTTCTTGTTTGAAAGAAATAACCTTCTGTAGCGGGAGCCTCGTGCACTGGGTTGCTCTTTTTATTGTATGTGCTCATATCAATTTGCCTTGCATCAATCCCTACTCAATACAGTTTTTATGCAACTCTAATCTATCCAACTCACAGTTTTTATGGATTTAATGGTGTGTGGGTATTGCATTATATCAGTTTTTTTTCCTATGTGCCCACATCAATCTGTGGAATACTGTGTTCATCCTTGGCCCATTTTATTTCCCACCCGTAGTGGCAATGAGAAGTAAACTTGGTAATTGATGGGCATTTGGTATTGCTTCCCAATTGAGGAAAGTGGGGTGACTTATGATTGTGGACCAACTGAAGATGAGATTTATGAAATCCAGCCCCTGGAAACATAATGTTTGAATCTTTGCCCCACAGAAATTCCAGAGATGGTGGGCAACAAAGAATGCAATTGTGGATCGATGCAATAATGTTGACACTGTGATAGTAAATGCTGTATTCTCTGAACTTGCATGGAATTTCGGGGTTTATAGCTCATGAGAAATTATGGGTATTAATTCCAGGAATTTTGTTGGACTCTGGGTTGTATTTGCATAATATAAAATACTAGATTTTTGTTGGATCTAGGTATGTCTTGAATTTTCTTTTTGGCTGTTTTTTGTATGTGCTCATATGTTACGCCCCATGGCTCAGTTTCTCTTCTTTTATCCAAATAAAGCATGAAGACATGGTTTTGGCTCTCTTGTAAATTTTATATTTTACGTCATGGGTCATTAGTTCAAATTGGTAGAGCATTTGGAACATGAGCATGTTTCAAGTATGTTCCAAGGGGATGGTGGTTTGAATCAGGCAAGACCCTTTTTATTCAACTATTCATATCATAGTCACTTGAGGCAACTGTTCAATACTTTACTCAATTGGTGCTTTACATGCTCATAACATAACCAATTCTTAGAGATATCTCTACATAGAACCAAATGAGTTGAAGTGATGGGTTAATAGTGACTATTTTCTTTTGTAGATAGGTTTGAGATTTTGGTCTCTGACCTAACTTCATCTAGGTAATAAAAGAGGTTCTCCACCCCACCACCTCATTATGAGTTGAAGTGATGGGTTGACAGATTTTTGTGGCTCTATTCTTTTGCAGATGGGTAAGAGGTTTTGCTTCCTAGCCTAAATTAATCTAGCTACGAAAATAGGTTCCCTTCCCCCACACACCCCCATCCGCAAATGAAGATATTGGTTACACTATTATGAGGCTGAGGCTGAGGCTGAGGAGGATTGGTCTATCCATTACTATGATGTTCAAGTTAATCGGATTACACAAAACCATATACTATGGTTTAACCATCTTCTTGGCTACATAAGTTTTTCTTTTGGCATGCTTTGTTATCAATACGATGTGCGTGAAGTGATTGAAACGACAATTCTTTTGCCTTCAAGCATTGTAATGATACAATTAAAATTCTCGGAATTATTGGTCTTATTGGTACCCTTAAACGAATTATTGGTCTTATTGCTACCCTTGAAAACATTTTAGTAGTTTCGAATGTTATTATCATTGGATAATGCTTAATGGCATTTTCCAACTATTAGGGGGAGGGGAGTTAAAAGACTCGAAGAATGACATTTTCGCAATTTTTAGTGTAGGAATTGGAGTGATTCTATCAATTGCATACCAAACTTGATTCTATATTTTTTCAGGCTATTCTAGAATCAATTCCTGAAATGTTTACGAAGCGACGATCGTGCTCTAACAAGTCATGGGAAAAAAAAAAAAAAAAAATCAATTCCACCTGGTATCAAAGAACTGTGAGCGTAAGTGTTATCAAGGAAGGCCTAAGTCTATGACTCTTAACTGCTAGTCTTACTAATCAGTCAACACTATTTATTAAACCAATACTACTCTCTCTCTCTCTCTCTCTCTCTCTCTCTCTCTATAGATATATATATATATATATATATATGTGTGTGTGTGTGTGGTATTTTTTGAAGTTTAAAGGGTTCTAATCAACTCTGCCAAAAGAACCCCAATAACCAATTGTCGACACATAAATTTGAACCCACCAGCCATATCCTATGACCGGCTAATCTTATTCCCCCCCTTTACATCTGTAAGTTTATGAAAAAAAAAGAAACCGTATTTTTTGAAGTTTAAAGGGTTCTAATCAACTCTGCCAAAAGAACCCCAATAACCAATTGTCGACACATAAATTTGAACCCACCAGCCATATCCTATGACCAGCTAATCTTATTCCCCCCCTTTACATCTGTAAGTTCATGAAAAAAAAGAAACCTATAATTAAGGGAGCGTGGTTCATAGTTGGTAAAAAAGGGAATGGCAAAATCAGAAACGAACAGTATAGATTTTAAACAGTGAAAATTTACAAACAATACGGTCAAATGAACAGCAAAAAAATAAAAGCGTAGATTTAAAAAAAAAAAAAAAAAAAAGGAGACCAAAAGAACGTTAGAATACTCATATATATTAAAGAATTGTTAAATGAATGTTTGCATCAAATGTTCAAAATAATTATAATATTCAACATTAATGCATATATTTTCCTTCACTCATTATAAGTTGCAAGGCATCATTGAATATCATCTAACACCAATTCTAATTTTATACACCATAACAAAAAAACATGTATAAAGTCTTGTTTAGCAATGAGGTTTGACTATGATAGTTTTCATTTTTTGTCAACATAGTTACCATAGTTTCAAAGTGATGCATATTCAGTTGGAGTTGGAAGTTATCACTTTAGAAATGCTTTTCAACAAATGCATCAATTTGTAGTTCAATTTTGGGGTACGTGCATTAAATTTTAGTTGAAGGTGATATCATGAGAAATGTATGCTTTCGAGTTAGTTTCATGTTGGCAAAAAAATCAGATCGATTCAGAGTTCAGAAGAGAAAGATATCACTAGTTAAGTAAACATTATGTTCAACGAGTTTGAAGTCTTAAATGCCAAAAAAAAATATATGTTTTAAACGTGTTTAGGTTTGGAATGCTTTGCTGTTTGGCCTTTTTTTTTTTTTTTTTTTTTCTGTTCTTTAGGAAGCATATGGAAAAATGAATCTTAAACAGTAAAAAAAGGGGAATTTTGAACACATTTTTGTTAACTAGGGTTCTGTAATCTTCATTCTTCAACCTAGTAGGTTCAATCGGAACCCAACCGATTAAAGTCCACATTAATGTTCGGTTGGAATCAGCTTTTGATAGCAGCCCGACGGGTGTCCAATTGGAACCGATAACCAATGATTATAGCTCAAATAGCCCATTAATAGCTTTATCAGCCTGTTATGGCCTGAACAACTCATTTACAGTCCAATTAGCACCATCAACTTGGTTAGCATGAGTCTCACTGTTGACCATTAATCTATTGATCGAATATACATGTATTCATGGTTAGATTATATAATCTAATTAATTAAACTATACAATAATGATAAAAATTCTTAAATTGATAGGAACAGACTAAGCCTGACTGAGACAGAGTGGACAATGCCCTTAGTCCTTTTTGTGTGTCCCAATCCAAACACACCATAACTATTAGCATGTCTATTATGAGCTGACCCGTGAGAAGTTGACCGAGTGACATCACAATTCGTCACTATGAGAACTATTGCTTTGCCTTTTTCATGCACTGTCATCTTAATTTGTTTTCTGGTTCCATTTTCCTTAGTGCATGAACCTGCAATTTTAGGTAATAGCACTCACCATACCAGTCACATTCATTTCCTTCTTCTAAGGTACTCTCCCTTTCCATCTTTCTTCTCATTAATATCTTTAAAATATATAAATAAAATAATTTTTTATGACAAATTTTGTAATCTATACTTTGATATATTGAAATAAATATAATCTTTTGGTTTAAAAAATGATGTGGGTATTTAACAATCATTGCTTCCAATATGGGGTGGGGGGGGGCTCTTACTATATAGGGGTTTGGAAAGGCAGGGAATGAGGTAAGTAGTGGAGAGAGAGAGAGAGAGAGAGAGAGAGAGAGAGAGAGAGAGAGAGAGAACGAACATTGGCTTCCTTGGCTTTGGCTTGCTTTACAAGTGATTGAACTTGTACTTTGTGTCACTACGTATTTCACTATTAAAATGGACCACCCTTAATCTTAGTACCCTCCTTTATCCCTCCCCCTCCACAAGACAAGAAATGTAATGTTGACGTATATATTGAGGGTGTGTGACATAAGCAAATTTGAGATCATCCAAACATCACCACAGTATCTGATCATCATCAACGACGGCATGTTTACACAGCACGATCGTAATCGATGGAAAACTGCTCTGATGGGCCCATTTGATTTGAGGGTGCTGATGATGGTGGGATCTTTACAATGGTCTTCATTCCTTAGAAACCACTAGTAAGAATATTGAATAATAATACGAGAGAGAGAGAGAGAGAGAGAGAGAGAGAGAGAGCCTATGATACGCACTAACAAGTAACAAAGCATTGTCAAGAGGCAATCTATCATAGTTGGTGATGGAAGCGTGGCAGTAAGGGCCCATTTGGATTGTAACAAATGTTAGGCTAGTTTCCAAAATTTTCTTGGTTAACTTTTTGTGGGGGCCTAGTAATAGTTTTTGTCGCATCGACCCTAAATTATGAGAAACCATGGACCAGTTAACAGTTAGCAATTTGGTGAATGTCTTGATGGTGTAGTTGAGTTTCTTCTAATATTGCAGACCTATAATTTATTCTCAAAACCAAAAATTAAGTTTAAATATAGGAAAGAGTGATTTATCATTATGTTAATAAATTATAAAATATTTAATGAGAAAATACTTTAAAAATCCTATAATTTATAACCCTAAGCATATATTATATAAGTCTTTATGATTCCCATGCTATAAGAATGTTTGGGGAAAGATAAGAATTTTTTAGTAATTTCCTCTCTATTTTTCAAGAGTGTAAAATTATTAACCATATAAATAGATAGAACAAAAAAATTTGTTTTACGTAAAATTTTCATATACATAGAGCATGCAATTATGTGATAGAAAAAATCAAATTCGTCTTAAAAATTATTTTCATAGTCCATTCATATTCAATCTTGTTTCTTTCACACCTTACCGAGTAGCAAAAAAATATAAAACCATTGGGAATGCATGCTAATACACAGAGCAGTATATAGTTAAATTTGAGTCCGAAACTTGACAAATGACCTGTCTCGACCTTATTGGAATTAGTTGTGGGACACATGGTCATATTCTTTGACGTACTCTATAGCCATAGTATATATCCAGATTTTAGGAATAGCGAAATGTTTGATATATCTATACCTCAAAAAGTAGAAGAGGATGTGTACATTATTTTCGCTTTTTTTTTTTTTTTATGGGAGAGTGTGGGTGAGTTTCCATAAGATTAGGATCACTTAATATATTCAGATCTGAATCAGCCTCTACGAGCAGGGAGATTAGGTAAGACATATAAGTTACTAGTCCACTAATGCTATTATTGCAATAGTTGGTGTACTTGTGATTATGATTCACAATAGATATCCCAAGAGATTTGAAAACCATAGGTAATTGTTCACAAAGCTTCAGAAAAGACATAACAGAAAGGATATCATGCATGTCCCATTCTATAGAAACCTTGAGAGCATGAATCATGATCGATTGAATTACATTTTTGTACCATAATCAAGTGGATTATTGCAATTTCAACACCCTAAAGAGATTCCACGTCTTCCTAAACCCCTATTGGCTCTCACTGATTAATTAAAAAAAATATAATATCCATCAAACCCCAATATGATTTTTTTAAATAATAATAATAATAATAATAATAATAATAATAATAATAATAATAATAATAATAATAATAATAATAATAATAATAATAATAATAATAATAATAAAAATAAAATAAAAAACTCCGGCCGTCGAGTATGGGATATCAGGTTCGGGGCGAGACTTAGGGTCAGGTTAACTTCATGGTAATTTTAAAGCCTGAGTATGCTTTGCTTACTAAAAGTCTAGTAATCTTTCAGTGAAAAAAAAAATCTAGAAATCACACAAGACTTATGGTAGCTAGAGAAAAGTCCATAGGGACCAAATTAAAATCAAAGCCCATGGCCCAAATCTAATAATTAAGAAATCAACATATACTTGTAGTGGTAATGTTGAATATTTTTACTTGTAGAAGTTAATAAACTAGAATATAAGTATGATACATTTGGTGGATCAATGTGGACAAATGTCAAGCTTTTGGTGAGCCGAGAGCACCACATCCAATCTAGGCTTGCTTAGCCAATAAAACAATACCAAACTTAGACAATCAATCTCAAATGGTTTTTTATTATTTTGTTTTATTTTATTTATATTTTTAACCTAATCCCTACATAAACTATGGCAACAAACTGTCCTACATGGGCCACATTAAGTACCAATAATTATCATGTGGTAGATTAAATGGACCCAAATTTGTGGTTGGATAGACCCAATTCTTTTGTACTCGTCTGTCAAGTTTTAACCCTATCATCATTTATCACATGGTGATATAAAGTTTTGAAAATCCACTATTATGAGAGAATGCCTAATAATTGTTATAATATTATAAATATTCATGGACATACATTATACATTAGGATGCATGCTAAAGCTGTTCATAATGATTTTCATTTTTATTTTTATTTTTATTTTTATTTATTTATTTTTTAATGTTTGTAGACAAACACATGAAACATTTTTAACCCTATCCTAATCATAAACTGTGTTAACACATATGGATGGCAAGGAGAAAGATCTATGGCATAGAAAAGAAGCCACTAGCATAATGGTTATCATGCTCTTTCCCTAGAAATAGGTCGTAGTATCAAGCCTGTTTCGTAAAAAAATAGAGGATGATACCAGAGATCTGTATTTGTTTATAAACTCTCCTGGCGGATGGATAATACCCGGAATAACTATTCATGATACAATGCAATTTGTGCCACTAGATGTGGATACAATGTGCATGGGATTAGCCATTTCAATGGGTTCATCCTAGTTGAAGGAGAAATTACCAAACGTCTAGCATTCCCTCATGCTTGGCTAGGAGGATTTTTGAAAGATTGGTTGAGATGGCCGAGTTAGTTTAAGGTGCTAGACTCAAAACTAAAACAATTTTTAAGTCCTAAGGGGTTAGCTAAATTGGTAAAAATAGGCCTAACATATGTGACGCCTACATATGAATGGTACTTTTTTCAAGATAACCATTAGTGTTACGTGCAAATTCCTTTCCACACGGCACTGTGAGAAGGAAACCCTCTCCTATAGTTAAAATAAGTACAATATTTTAAATATTTTATGTATACTATATTAATGGTTTGAGTCATCAAGATGAGCAATTTTTTTCTGGCTGAAAAATGTTGTGGTTCAGTAGGTAAGCCTCCCTATGGAGGTAAAAGAGATTTCATAAACCAAGAATTTTTTCTATGGAGGTAAAAGAGATTTCATCATCATCATCATCATCATCATCAAGAAGAAGGGAAAAGTAAATCTGGTTGTCCAAACTAGGTAATCTTACTTGTCCTCCAAAAATCTGCCAAGTGGGATGTCAAATAGGCCCCAAAATTTGTGAATAAGTAAACCCTTGTTTCCTCCTCTCACATGTCAAGCTGCAATTCAGATAGAGTTTGCCAAATGATAAAATGATGTTTAGAAAATCAAAGACTATGGTAGAGTGCACAACATTAGGCTGAGTACTCTAGAGACACATGGATGCATACCAATACATGGGAAGGGGGTTATATATTTGAATTTGATTGTGAAAGTTTCCCAATGACCTATATAGAAATCCATTATGTATTCACTAGTTAAAATTGTCAAATCATTTTGCTATGTGTTAGAATTAGATGAGCTACAAGGATACATTTTCCTTGATTATTATTATTGTTACATATATCAACGACTTAGAGCCATAATTGGTGCATTGATCCAACTCCTTCCCCCTGGTCAGTCCTCTCAGAATTTATCAGGAGATCCAATGGTAGTGGTGAACCTATTTGTTGAACAGCTTTCACCTCTCAGGTCTTCTCTTCTACCTTTGCCTATTTGATTCGTGCCTGGACAACATTCCATAGTTCCTTGGCATGACGTGCTATGGTTAACTAAGTCATCTTCCTTGATATAGTTTTATCACTTGGCGAGCTCTCTTCAAGTCTTGCCAACCTAGGATCTTATTTTCACCAAGCAAATAGTTCATGCTAAAGAGGCTAAAAAAAAATGGAGGATCACCTCTTTTTCAAATGCCCTTATTCTCCATCCCTTTGGAAAGGAATCTTAAAAAAGTGTTGGCCTTTACTAGGATCAGCTTAGGCTGCATTTGGTAACGTTCTATTGGAACGAAAAAATGAAATAAATCGTTTGGTGCATCATAGACGAGTTTCCATTTTTTTTGAACAAAAAGTGAAAAAAGAACAGTAGAAATTAGAATTGATAGAATAACAAATAGTTGTTCCGTCTTCCCAGTTTCGTTCCAAATAGAAAAAAAAAAAAATGAACTATTTGGAGGATTTTATGGAAATTGTTTCTGATAAGACCTACGTTTTGAAACCATTCTAGAAACAGATTCACCAAACACCATTTTTTTCGTTTAAAATCAACGTTTTGACACAAAAAACTGAAATTTTTGTTTTTGACACAAAACGTCATTTCTGGAATAGAAACGTTACCAAACCCTTCATTGGCCTTCAACCAAGAATATAGATGGGTAACCTCCTTTAATGGGAAGACTTGTTGCGATATAGTGGACAAACATGCCCTCTATGCCTCTGTCTACAATTTTTGCTATGAAAGGAATCTTAGGGCCCGTTTGATAACGTTTTTGTTGTTTCTGTTTTAAGAAACGGCAGAAACATAAATTTCTATTTGTAGAAATAAAAACGGAATTGAAGGTGTTTGATAAGTCATGTTTCTAAAAGTCGATAGTAACCAGCGAAAGAATGGCCATGAGTCATTTTCAGAAAAAGGCGAAACAAGTTCTTTTCGCCTGGGTTGTTTCGTGAACCATAAATAGGTAGAAATTTCAATTTCAATTTCTGAAAACAAGTGAAACAAAACAGTTTTATCAAATGCTTTTTGTTCAGTTTCTACCATTTACGTTATCAAACAGGCCTTAGAAGATGGATTGGTAAGTCTAGAACCAACCTGCAAATTTGGGATGCCATTGGTTTTTGTGAATCATGGTAAACTTGACCTTCTTTGGCTGTTGCTCTAGGGTTGTGTGTTGTATACTTGCATTTTCTCCCTTCTCCCTATTTGAAGTATTCTTTTTTTTTTTTTTGGACACTTCGTTAAATATATTAAATTTCATTAATTCAAAATAAATAAATAAATAAATCTAGAACCCTTTACTTTCAAAGAGTAGGAGACCCTATTTCTATTCCCTAATGACTTTGTGAAGTGTAAACTTGGATTCTTGGACACCACTCAATTAACATCAAACAAAACAGTAAGGAGGATGCCACATCGATTCTCTTAAGAGCCAATCTTCATGTATCTTACCAACTCATTATCAACTCGTAATCATAAGTTGAGACATCCCTCTAGGCCAAATAAAACTTCTTAATCCAAATGCCACGCTGCCCTTTATCTTTCTTTCCACTAACCAAAAGCTTATATTTCCATGATTAAACCCTTTCATTTACTTTGGATACTAACAAAAACCTGATCATGGCTTGTTTAAGTAAGTGCCACATACAACAATGTGAACTCTAAAAAAAAAAAATATATGAACCCACAATAACTTCCCATTTTGGTAGTTGTAAAGCTTAAATCCAGTAGATTACCAAAAAAATAACTTCCCATTTTGGTAGTTGTAAAGCTTAAATCCAATAGATTACCAAAAAAAAAAAAAAAAGAGTTTAAATCCAATATGTGACAAGAGAAGATAAGAAGAGGAATTTCGTGCAAGAAAAAAGGGGAAAAAAGGTATTAAATTATCTCTTACGTCAAGAGCTTTGGAACAAGTCCCTCCATAAGAAGAGTGCAGGTTAGTGAGTGACACATCAAGAGTCAAGATTCAAGAACCCTCTCAACATCGCCAACCCTACTACTATGCCTATCACGGCTCCTTACAACTTTTTGAAGATAAGTTTCAAGTCGCTGGCACTGATAAGCCACTACTACTCAATTCATGTGATGGTTTAATAACACGTCAAGTCTTGTGAGAACTCATGCTTCTTTAAGCTGACCCCACCATTTTTTTTTTCTTTCCTTTTTTAGGGAGGTGGGTTTCAATAATTGATCCGTTTTCAAGATGCCAAAACCATGCTCAATCAATGCACTAATCTAGATTGGTAAAGAAATTGCAAGTCGGCAATGAGGCTAAGGTTTTGACTTATATAGATTTATTCTGATCCACATTAGGGTTGTGAAAAAGCCATAAATTTTTTATTTTGGTTCTTTGATATAACCTATTAGTGGATTCATATCAGTTCAATCCAATGTTTCTACTCTAATCCAAACTGTACTTACCCCAAATGAGGAAAATAAATAAATAAATAACTAAACAAAACTAAAAAATCAGGTGCGTAATTTGAAGATTTTAAAAATCAAATCAGAATTGATGGAATAAGATAATTTATCACTAATGGCAATTCACAGAACTCATTTAAGAATAAATCATAAATATATGGGTCAAAGAATGCCACATGTAGGGGCATCAACATGGGATGAGTATTTTGTATTTTAAAGGGGCGGGACATCATTTTGCCCCCCATTTGTGTCTTGGTGTAGGGACCAACCATTGCGGCATTACAGAGACTGATGGAAGGTTGGACAGAGGAATCTTCAGCAAATGAGATGGTGGGCAATGCAATCTTTTGCACCCGCATGTGTCTAGGAGAAGAGACACTCAAACTATAAATATATATATATATATATAACCTTTTTCTTTCTTTCTTAATTTTAGTATGTAAAATAACAGAAAAATCAATGAAATTATCTCCCATATTTACAAGATCTTAAAATGAAACAAAAAAATCTAAAAAATAAAAGATATCTGAAAAATCCGATTCGAACCAAGATCGATGGAGATGATCTTCTATCCGATTTTGGGTTGTAAACCTTTGGGTAACTAGGGAAGTTCCTATTAGGATTGACACCCATGCATATAGATTGATTTTGATTATTTTATTATTTTTTCTTTCGGTAGTAATATCCCTATTTGACCCAAAGTACTGTTCAATTGGTGGGCAGATGTATATTTAGATTGTAGACTAAAGACTGTTCTAATTGCCACCGGTCAAAATGTATAAAATTTATTAAAGTTTGAAGGACTTTCATTAGATTTAAGAACACTTTTACTGTTTAGAGATATGATAGATGGTTCATAAAAACAAAAAATACAATTCCTTTCGTTAAATCAAATAAAAAATTTCTAACCAAAAAAAAAAAAAAAAAAAAATCAAATCATAATTAACAAGTTTCCTAAACACTCTAGACTGAAAGCTAATTAAGTGCTTAAATTACGCTGTCCTTTTTTGACTTCCTTTGTGAAAAGCTATGATGAATTGTGAACCAATAAAGAAATTTCGAAGCTAGAAAAGAAGTGGGTTAATCCTATGATTTATTTTTTGTTATAAAAGTATTTCAATGAGAAAGAAATAAAGAGAAGAGCGCATAAATTTGAAATTACAAATTTCCAAAATTCAAGGAGTGGATTGAGGCCCTACTCTATGCAAAAATGATAGAGTGATTATCTATTCAAAGATATTTATTTTCTAATAAAGTGATTATCTATCAAAAAAATAAAAAGAGGAGAAATGATTCGACTTCTTTTGATTGGGATATTGCCATTGGAAATAGTCGCATAATTTTCAATGATTTTTTTAGTAATCAAATTTATTGATAAGAAGAAAAAAGGGAAAAGAGAGGAGAAATATAGGAACCCTAGAGAGTGACACATAACTACCGAATCTCATCTCCAAATGAACAATACCAATGGATGAGACCTGAAAGAGTCGATAGAAGAAGACGAAAAAAAAAAAATACAATTAAAAACCAGGAGCCTAAGGCACATCACTATCAGTGGCGAGACAACAAGACATTAATTTCCCAATATCAAGAATTTTTTCTTTCAATTTCCTTTCACTTGATAGATAGATCTTGACACCGGTGAACAACATCTGACCAAATAACCCAAAGCAGTAGAAAGGTTGACTTCTTGACTTGTTGATAATTTCTTCCCTGCGATAATTGAGAGATGATGGAACATAAAGCAAACTTACCAACAACTCCAAGTAATCTTTCCCCCTAAACTCTTTTAATCCTTATTTAGCTTCTAATAAGATATTTGGCGCCAATATGTGGTTTGGAGAGCAAAGCCTTCTAATCTCCTTTCAAATATCACTTATATCACACTTATAGCAGGTATAGCTACATTGGTAAGCAAAATTTTCAACTAATTTTTCGAAAATATTGAGAAGACATGTTTTTCCTTAATTGTGATGGTGGTAGGACCCTAGGTGATGGGTCACTTTTTTTTCTTCCCTTAATTGATCATGACTATAGAGAATATTACATTTATGTAACTGATAAGAAGACCAGCTTTATTGGTTTTGCTATTTAATGGGGTTAGGCCTGAGTCGCCTGACTAAGACCTGATAAGCCGTCACACCCGGTGTGAATTGGAAATCTTTTGAAACGCGCGGTGGGGCGATAATTCCTGCTTGCTGCCTTCACAGGAGGAAAAAAACATGAAGACTGAGTTGGTTTGATTTTGATTTTAGAAACGTGTTTTTTTTTTTTTTTTTTTTTTTTTTTTAATTCAGAACAAAAAGTATCTTAAAAATCATTTGATTTTATGTTTTGTTTCCTTTTTTTTTTTTGAAATAGAAATAGAAATTTATGCCTATTTCTGTGTTTAGAAACAAGAACAAAGAAACAAGTCAGACTTATTATTTTTTTCTGTTTCTAGAAACAAGTGAAAGGGACAAAAGTTATGAAAAATTCGATACTTCACTCGACCTACCCCTACCTCAACCCATTATTGAAACTTCTCACTATCTAGAAGCAGTGACTCCACCCTAGTTGTGTGAAGCTCATAGTTCCTGCCAGACTGCTTTCATCATTCTGAAGATCATCTCCACGAATCATACCTGCAACTCCAATATCGTGCCTTCACTCGTGGGCTACATATCTGCAACATTGTGCCTTCACTCGTGTCTTGAACCCGACCGCACTATTGAAAACGTTTTGAAAAATAGAAAAATTAAACAACTTTTTGTAATTCCAAAAATCGTTTATTAGCATAGAAACGGAAAAAACTTGTCTGAAAACAGTAAAACCAAAATCAAACGGGCTCTTATGATTCCATTGATCCAAACAAGGGTGCTAAACAGCCATTTTGTTTCGATTTTGATCGGAATAAATTGATTTTTAGATTTGATTAGGTTAATAGAAGCTGGCTTGATAAGAGAATTCAGTTTCAATCGATTTTGGTCTAATTTAATTTTGGTTTATCCTGGTTTTCTATTATTGGATTTTTGATGATTTGATATTATGAAGAGTCTAGTTGAATTTCGATTTACTATAAATAAGGATGCATGAACTCTGATGGTATGGTTTAGGAAACGTCAGATCTGTGGGCCAATGAAAGAACACACCAAAGTATCTTTAGTGCACAATGGGCGGCAGCATAGTCTTTTTTCCTCCGACTTAGTTCATATCAAAGTCCAAACTCGCCTTCCTCATGACCACCATCTCAATACAAAGTTTATACAAAGATTGAACCCCAGTTACCAAAAAAAAAAAAAAATGTCATGAAAAGGAAAAAGAGCCCTAAATGGATCGATTGGAGGCATGAAGCTTTAACGACTTATATGCATATGAAGCCAAGAATCTTAGGATAAATTTTAGATGAATTACACAGAATCTGCAAGTGTTCCAAAGAGCTCCATCTTAAGATATCTATAAGAAAAATGAAAATTATGAGGGAATGTGGGGCCACAGATTGAGTGGGTCTACACCTAAAGACTTTCTACCAGTGTGTGCAACGTGGCATTATTATGAGTATCCATATGTCTATCATCTTGAATGTGAATGTTTGGGAAGAAAGATAAACCAACACCCACTTGAGCTGAGATGAAGGTTCCAATACCCACAGATCCCGTTATTTCAAATTATCTAACGTTTCCGTTACTACCCAGCCGCCTCCATCCATGAATTGTAATCAAAACCACCTTCTCTCTCACGTCAATCCTTTTCTTTTCCTTCTTTTTCACTATAAATATCTCCTCTTCAGCTCTCTCCTGTATCTCAACTTCCACCTCTCTTCCTCTTTTTCTTCTTCTTCCACTTCTTCTTCTTCTTTGGTTCTTCTCTTTCATATTGATATTGAGATGGGAGATGATAGTGTCAACCTCCCTCCAGGCTTCAGGTTCCGTCCAACAGATGAAGAGCTTGTAGTTCACTTCCTCTATCGTAAGGCATCTCTCTTACCTTGCCATCCGGATGTCATCCCTGATCTTGATCTCTATCCATACGATCCATGGGAACTTGATGGTTTGAAACATATCTACTCTTCAAAACTTGTCAAGTAGGATTTCATTTCTATTGAATGCAAATTTATTTTTCTCTTTCTTATCTAATTCTTCATTCTATTTGGATTTGGGACTTGGGGGAGTGTAGGTAAGGCATTGCAAGGAGGTAACCAGTGGTATTTCTTCAGCCGAAGAACTCCGAACAGGGTTTCAACTAATGGGTATTGGAAGTCTGTGGGTGTGGATGAACCTATAGTTTCAAATGGTGGAAAGAAAGTGGGAGTGAAAAAATATCTTGTATTCTATGTCGGCGGTGAAGAACCGGATGATGGGATCAAAACGAATTGGATAATGCAGGAGTATCGCCTTTTAGATTGCGGTTCTAGTAGCAGTAGATCTTCCAAAAGAAAAGGAGCTACAAAACTCGTAAGTTATGGGACCCTTTTAATGAGTTCTTATGTAAATTGTAAATTTTACTCCAAGGTGTTAAGGGGGATGGATGTAGGCTAATTAGTAGTTGGCGTGGGACAAAACTCTCAACCTTCTCCAGCATTTGTGAGAGTTCATACCGCAAATAGTGGAAACCCACACTGATATCTTTCATTTCCAAAGTTCGAACTGATAGGTGGAGGGACTTCCAAGTGTATAAAGGGGATATAGGCTAACTAGTAGTCCGTGTGAGACTAAACTCCCAATATAAATTCATTGCTTTGTTACTTACTTGTGAATGTCTTATATGATGGGCAGGATTCAAGCAAATGGGTCCTTTGTCGAGTCTATGAGAGGAATAGTGGTTCTCAAGGGGGATTTGGCGATGACGACGACGACGATAGTGTAGAGCTTTCATGCTTAGATGAAGTTTTCTTGTCATTAGATGATCTTGATGAAATTAGTTTGCCAAATTAGATTGAAAAACTATCATCTATATATGCAATTTAATATGTGTTTCAATTTATGGCCTTATGAGAGGGGACCTTATCCAATTGTAATATTAGCATGTTTCATGTATAAGAACCACAAACATTTTGCAGCAAAGTTTGATATCACTTGTTTGATATCACTTGTTTTCTACTTCTGTTTGAGATTCTCACGTGCTTAGCTTATTGGAGAGAATAAACATGGATAATGGGTGGACTGTGGAGCCCCAATAGCACTGTTAGCTTGCCTTTAGGCTTTTTAGCCTTTTCTGTTTTGTGTCACAAAGGGAAGGAAATTTTTTTTTTCTATGG
Organism: Macadamia integrifolia; assembly: GCF_013358625.1. Taxonomy (NCBI): domain Eukaryota; kingdom Viridiplantae; phylum Streptophyta; class Magnoliopsida; order Proteales; family Proteaceae; genus Macadamia; species Macadamia integrifolia. Next base: position 27,739,377 of record NC_056559.1, read on the forward strand.
GTGCTGCTTAGGTCTGCATTTCGTCATATATGTTGTAAGCATTCACACGTGCGAGAACTCATGCCAATATGACCCATAGTGAATTAGGGCCATAGCTTTCTTGTTAAAAGGTTTGATAAATACTAATCATGAGTACTTTGCAACATGCTTAGTGGGAAAACAATAACTTGATTAACATGTTTTTCCAAAGCCTATTTCCTAGGATTTTTATCCTCTTTCTTCATTATGAACATGTGGGTAAATGACCCACAAACACCTAGTTAAAAGAGAAACCATTTCCCATCATCATCCATTTAGGATCTAATGGTGATAAGATTAGGTTTTACCATTATATACTGGTCTATAGTGGGTATGGGGAACACACTTATTTAGCAGACATGGACAAATAACTCTCACACGTGTGAACTTGTGTTAACATAAGAATTATCTTGATCTCAATTGAGTAAGTCCATTATCAATTTTTGTCGTGATGATATGATGCATTGAAATGGTAGAAATGCACACAAAAGAATCACACAATATAATAGTTGAACTACAGAAATTAAATCGGCTACCAATGTCATAAAAAGTGGGGGTAGTCTTGTCATTTCAACCATTAATGGCATTTTTCTTTTAAAAAATTGCTTACAATATTACTATCCATTGCTTAATAAGCTCGTAACCACTTATCTTTCCTAATCATCTCACCCATACATACATTAAATAAAAGAAAAAAAAAAAGGCCCTTAAGGGTAAATAAAATAGAATGCATGAGATCACAGATGTAGAGATGGATCTGAATTGTCTGAGTTTGAAAGATGTGAATAAAAAATCTCTCTCTCTCTCTCTCTCTCTCTCTCTCTCTCTCTCATTCATATTTAAATTGTAAAGAAAGGCAGTCCTATATAAAAGTGATGCGGTTAGAGGAGTTTGCTTGAAACAAGAAATCAAATTGGGAGGAGTTATGATTGCAGAAAACATGGCCTTGGGCCTATTACTACTTGTTCATAGAGCTTAGTGTCTAATATAGAGACACACCAAAGTCACCAAGAGGAAGGTATTTAGATAAGTCCATGATCCCCCATAAGGATGGTGATTTTTATATCTGGCTTAGAGGTAGAAACTAACAAAGATTGTTGGGCCAGCATATGTTGCTTTTGAGCAAAGCTAATTATATATTAGTCCTTACAACCACATCTCTGTCAAGCAAGCTCCACCAAGTCAACACCCACATAGAAAGTTGAAAAGGGCAGAGGAGGAACCTTTCCACAAATGGGTCTTCTAGAGTGCCAAGTAGTGCGAATGTTCTATTGGCAATGCCACTTCAAAGTAGAAAGTTGATACACATCAGAAAGGCACTAGAAGTAAAGGTTGGAAGGATCCTAACACAATTCCCACTACCTACCTCATAACCTTGTCTGAAAAATTCCAGCCAACCTTGTTCTTTCTTCCCCTAAATGTGTTCTCAATTAGGATTTAGGGGTATGTATAAGTTGGGCCGGCCCATCAAAGATTTTGGATTAAATTATAACCTCTTAAAACCTGGGTCTTCTCTGTTAAGCCCAAATCAAAATTGTCCAAACTTCTAAACCCAGCCTAGCCTAACCTGGTGAATCATGGGTCAGAAAATGCTTAGAGCTCAAACTCGGCATCTCTCTCTCTCTCTCTCTCTCTTGTTTGAGTATGGTATCAGAGCTTTCGGATACGATAGTTTATAAAAATGCTTAGAGCTCAAACTCGGCATCTCTCTCTCTCTCTCTCTTGTTTGAGTATGGTATCAGAGCTTTCGGATACGATAGTTTATATCCCTACTCCCTCTCTACCATTTTTCCCGGCTAAACAGAAAAAAAAAATTAATCATAAATAAAGGAGCATAAAACGAAGATAAATTAGTATCCTCTCATGCACGCCTGGGTATCTCTCATTGAACTAAAACTGGTCAAACTTCTCATTAAGGATAACCGGATAAATCGAGGGTTTGGACACAACCCTCCCTATTAAACCTTCAATTAAGAGAGAACGGATGAAGAGCTCCAAATTGACCAGTTGGGCCATGGCTCTTGCTAGTCAAATCATCTTAAGTTCCATATTTTAACAACATGAAAAAAGATACTAAATATTATTTAATTTTTGGCCAAGAGAATACTATCCGGCTAGTACAAATATATATCCGTGCAAGGGTCAATGAGAGAACACATAAAAGTATCTTCACCGCGAAACAACATAGTATTTTTTGCACCCATTGTCTCTACTCGTATACCTGCCACAAATTAGTGTTTACTTTTACCTTTTTTAATGTTTAAAAAAAGAAAAAAAGAAAAAGAAAAAAAAGCCCACACAATCCGTACTTGAATTTGAACTTCCTACCACAAAATTTATAGTAAGTTGAATGGGAACTTAGGATCTCTCTCTCTTTCTCTCCAAATACATCGGTAAAACGGTTATGCCCAAAGCTAAAATCTGGTGGGCAAACTCAGGTATAAATACCAAATCTTCCCCCAGGCATTACTCATTGAATCAAGTCTGCTACAAGGCATCTAGTGGGTTGGGATCGAGGCTCTTGTACCCAAACAAGTTCAAAGGCTTTATTTGATCCCAGCTCATTCCTTGCCATAATTTTCTTCAAATTTTTTAATTTTTAATTTTTTTTTATCTATCAAATAAGGGGAATGATGGGCTACAGCAGGGATCTTGTGTTAACATGTTTAATATGCCTCCTCCTATTTAGGGCTGACGCCAGAGTCCCCGGAGCTGCTTCAAAAGGAAAAGAAAAAGCAACAAGTGAAGATACAGCTCTGGCAAAAGCTCCGGCATCATCAAAAGGTAAATCTACATCTCCAGCAGAAGCTCCGACGACACCAGATGCTAATGCTACTGCTCCAGCAGCAGCTCCGACTACGCCAGGAAGTAACTCTACGGCTTCTCCGGCAACGCCGGGAACAGCTTCAGAAGGTACAGTATTCGATGTCACCAAGCATGGAGCAGTTGGTGATGGGAAGACCGATAATAATAAGGTACATTGTAACGTACCGGCCATTACATGATTGAAACAATGCTTCAATATTGAATTAATAAATTAATTAATTATGAGTTTAATTTATTTATAGGCATTTACCGCTGCATGGGCTGCTGCATGTAAGTCCACGGGCCCATCAACTTTATTGGTACCCAGTGGAGACTTCCTTGTTAGTCCAATAACGTTCGCTGGTCCTTGCACCAAAGCTCCTCTTGTTGAGATTAAGGGCAAAATACTAGCTCCAACAACCATAGTCTCTACTCCAAGTAACGCATGGATCTTATTCAAAGGCCTGAGCCACTTGAATATCACCGGTGCCGGAATCGGAACAGTGGACGGGCAAGGAGAAACTGCTTGGACCGAAAATAATTGTCGTCACACCACAAGTTCAAATTGCAAAGTGCTACCGACCGTAAGTTATCTAGACCATTTTAGAGGATATTCTACATTTGAAAACCTTATATTGAACCCCTCTTCTTCTTCTTTTTTTATTTTTTATTTTTTATTTATTTTATTAATTTTATTGCTAAGGAGTTAAACAGTTTAGTTGCCTTCTCTCTATACAAGAAAGCAATTTGTCTCATTTCACTTTTTTAACTTTGGTTGCATGCAGACCATTCAATTATCAGGAATTACAGGAGGATCCTTAAGCGATATAACATTTTTGAATAGTAAAGCTTTTCACGTAACTATTGGCCAAAGCAATGACTTCATCATTCATGATGTCAAGATCACTGCCCCTGGTTCCAGCCCTAACACAGATGGTATCCACATCAGTGACTCAACCGGCATCACTGTTACTAACAGTGTAATTGGAACCGGAGACGATTGTGTGTCTATCGGAGCGGGTACCTCGAACATTGCCGTCACCAATATCCAATGTGGACCGGGTCATGGCATCAGGTAACATAACATGTTTAGAGTCCGAATCAGGTCCTTGTACAAGAATCATTCTCGTATGATGTTTGATCTACAATTGGACTCTACTTAATCTCTCTCTTTTGTAAATTGATTTTATTTTGAGTAGAGTCCAATTGTGGATCAAACACAAGACCTAAATCCGACCTCATATGTTGATCTTGTTAAACACATGCATTAATATATGATGAAACTTAGCTTAATTAATATTTTTTGTGATTTTGTTGTAGTTTGGGAAGCCTTGGAAAATATCCAAATGAAAAGGCGGTGAAGGGTTTGTTGGTAAAGAACTGTAGCTTTACCAGCACCGATAATGGTGTTCGGATCAAAACATGGCCAGGAGCACCAGATAACACGGTTAGTGATATTAGATTTGAAGATATTACCATGACAAATGTGTCAAACCCCATCATCATCAACCAAAAATATTGTGACAAGAAGGCATGCGAATCTACGGTAATTATTGTATTAATTTTACTTTCATTTCTCCTATTTTGTTTTTTCATGACGGGTTCTATTATTCTTGAGAATACTAATTATATATATCAATCTCATCATTGCACAGCCCTCCCGTGTGAAACTCACTGACATTCATTTCAAGAACATTAAGGGTACAAGCTTCAAACAAACTGCAGTTTCCCTCATATGTAGTGAAGGTGCACCATGCGAGGGGGTAGAGCTCGTTGATATCGAATTGAAACCTGCCGCAGGCAATGGCGATGCCAATTCAACCTGTGTTAATGTGAAAGGGGTTACTACTTCTGGAGTTCAGGTCCCAAAGCCAACATGCTAATGAGTTCATCGATCCCCTTGTTGTATAATGTGTTTGGTTTCATGTTTATCACTTTGGTAGGTACTGATTCCTCAAACTGGGTTAGGTTGTGTCGTATATGTTTCGACCCCTCCCACCTAGCAGGATCTATGAAAGGATATGAAGCATCTCAGAATTTCTTTTCTGGTCAATTGAACCAGACACAAAAACTTAGATTAGATGGCATATTGTATCTCTTGGCTTGATTCAAGATTCAATATTAATTAATAAAAAATTTCTTCTCTAAATAGTCTCTCTTTGATGGATAGTGTGTCCCTATTTACAATTTCTTTTCTCGTTTTCTAGTAATAAGTAAGATTTTTTCTATTAAATATATTAAAGAGAAAAAAAAAAAAGATACAAGCTGGGCCTAGAAAGACACCAAAAACAGAATCACAAAGAATGGACGAGATTAAAAAAAGAGTATTTTATTAAAAACGAATGAATGAAATACAAGATGAACTAACACGAAACCAAGACTTTAACTAATGTCTGACATGTACCAGAGTTGAAGAAGAATTTGATTTCTTTGGGTACACTTGACTCTAATGACCTTAAGTATTCCGCTCAAGGTGGAGTCTTAAAAGTTTTGAAAGGCGCTTCTTTTGTGATGCAAGGAAAGATGAAGAATGACTTTATTTATTGCAGGGAAGTACTGTGACAGGAAATTTTGATGTCCATGAGCCTTCCGCATGTCAAGAGGCTATTGCAGATTCTGAGGCTGATTGGTGGGCTAATTCAAGACGAGAAGGTCTTTGTGCTAGCTTTCGTAGCACTTGAGAGCCCCGTTGGGGTGGCTAGTGTGGAGAAGACTTGTATGATGGTGTTGTTGTGAATGTTACCCACATGATGGTGAAGTGGAGATTGTGGTGTGGACTCCACCATGTGGGTATATAGCCCATAAGGATTTATTAGCTATGCTATTTACTTCTCTTTGCTGACAAAGAAGAAGAGAGGGAAGAAGAAAGAAGAAAGAAGAAAATGTCTTCTTTCTCTTAATTGAGAAGAAGACAAACCCTTGTGTACAATTGCATATGAATGCAATTAATACAAAAGAAGAATGGAGAAGAAAGGGGGCACTGGCCATGGTTGATGCAGCCTTCATTTTACATGAAGGAAATAGGAGGCCAAGGGAGACACGGCATCAGTTCAGCCTCGGCACAACACACCTTGGTTTCTCCTATAAATAGAGGGAGCTAGGTGCATTTTGATACAATCCAAACACAATGGGTTTAGGAGAATAGGAGGAGGAAGGATAGCCCCCTATACTCATTTGTAGTATCTCTTGTTTCTGATATTGATTGTTTCTGTGGGTAGGAATTCAGGGAGAGATATTTTGTGGAGAGCAATGAGTATCTTTGTGTTTTGGGTATTGTGAAAGTGTGTTATCACCATTTGTAAGTTGTTCACATCATGGTGAATTTGTGTTTCTGTTTTCGCCCGTGGATGTAGGCCAAAAGCCGAACCACTTAAAACTTTGCCTTTTTGTGTGGGTGCTTTCTTTTTCCTTCTTTTACTATCATTTTCTCTTGCTCCTTGAAACCACAAATATCGATCCTGATCGTTTCCGTTGCAATAATTGGGTATCAAGATTTTAACAATTGGTATCAGAGCTGATCAGTGTTTCAGGTGGAGTTTCTGAGATGGTAGTGAAGTTCTAGATCAAGAAATTTGATGGTACAATCAGCTTCAGTCTTTGACGCCATTAAAATGCGTGCCCTGTTGATTCAACAAGATCTACAAGAGGCACTCGAGGGGAAGGACACGTTTCCAACAACAATGTCCAATGAAAACAAAGAAAAGATCGCCGAGAAGGCATGCAACACGATTCACCTTAGTCTTGCTGACGAGGTGTTGCATGAAGTCGTTGAGGAAGACACGACAGCTAAGTTATGGTTGAAGCTTGAAAGCTTGTACATGACAAAGTCTCTCACCAACAAGTTATACCTAAAACAGAGACTCTACACTCTTTGGATGAGTGAAGGTATGCCCATTAAAGAACATATTGATGAATTCAATAGAATAATTATGGATATGAAGAATATTGATGTTAAAATTGAATAAGCAGATCAAGCTCTTATTCTATTGTATTCATTACCTTCTTCCTATGAGAATTTTGTTACTACCATGCTCTATAGAAAAGACATCATTAGTTTGGAAGATGTAAAATCTTCATTAAACTCTCAGGAGTTGAGGAAAAGGATGTTTGAGAATAATAAATATGAACAGGCTAAAGGCCTAGTTGTGCAAATGGGAAGAGGTTTTGAAACTAAAGGTCAATTCAAATCTAATCAAGATATTGAATGCTACTATTGTCACAAGAAGGGGCATATTAAGAGGAATTGTCCAAAATAAAAAAATAAGCAAAGGGACGAATCCACTTATGATTCTTCTAATGTTGCTGGAATTGTGGAAGACGTCAGAGAAGTCCTTTTGGTTACTGGAGGAAACTTGCACTTTGAAAAAGAGTGAGTTCTTGATTCAGGATGTTTCTATCATATGTGTCCCAATAGGGATTGGTTTGCCATCTATCAAGTTTTGAATGGTGGTAGTGTCTTACTGGGTAATAATACACCCTGTAAGATTGTGGGAATAGGTACAATCCGAATTAAGATGCATGACGGTATTATTAGGACTTTAACTAATGTCTGGCATGTACCAGAGTTGAAGAAGAATTTGATTTCTTTGGGTACACTTGACTCTAATGGCCTTAAGTATTCCGCTTAAGGTGGGGTCTTAAAAGTTTTGAAAGGTGCTTCTGTTGTGATGTAAGGAAAGAGGGAAAATGTCTTTTATTTGTTGTAGGGCAGTACTGTGACAGGGAATTTTGATGTCCATGAGACTTTCGCATATCAAGAGGCTATTGCAGATTCTGAAACTGCTTGGTAGACTAATTCAAGGGAGAAGCTCTTTGTGCTAGCATTCGTAGCACTTGAGAGCCTCGTTGGGGGCTAGTGTGGAGAAGACTTGTATGATGGTGTTGTGAATTTTACCCACATGATGGTGAGGTGGAGATTGTGGCGTGGATCCCACCATGTGGGTATGTAGCCCATAAGGATTTATTAGCTATGCTATTTACTTCTCCTTGGCCACAAAGAAGAAGAGAGGGAAGAAGGAAGAAGAAAGAAGAAAATGTCTTCTTTCTCTTAATTGAGAAGAAGACAAACCCTTGCGTACAATTGCATATGAATGCAATTAATATAGAAGAAGAATGGAGAAGAGAGGGGGCACCGGCCATGGTCGGTGCAGTCCTCATTTTACATGAAGGAAATAGGAGGCCAAGGGAGATACGGAATCAGTTCAACTTCAACAAAGCACCCCTTGGCTTCTCCTATAAATAGAGGGAGCTGGGTGCATTTTGATATAATCCAAACACAACGGGTTCAGGAGAATAGGAGGAGGAAGGATAGCCCCCTGTACTCATTTGTAGTATCTCTTGTTTCTGGTATTGGTTGTTCCTGTGGGTAGGAATTCAGGGAGAGATATTTTGTGGAAAGCAACGAGTGTCTTTGTGTTTTGGGTATTGTGATAGTGTGTTATCACCATTTGTAAGTTGTTCACATTATAGTGAATTTGTGTTTCTGTCTTCGCCCGTGGACATAGGCCAAAAGCCAAACCACTTAAAACTTTGTCTTTTTGTGTGGGTGCTTTCTTTTTGCTTATTTTACTTACTATCATTTTCTCTTGCTCCCTGAAACCACAAATATCGATCCTGATCATTTCCATTGCAACAATTGGGTATCAGGATTCTAACAATATATGTGTGTATATATATATATATATATATATATATATATATATAAATATGTACCATGATTTTTGGCTCAGAACCAACTTCTGACATCGAACCAGAATGAATTTAAACCCTTGCTTTCTATTAACATATGTTGATGGATTTTTGTTGGTCTTTGTTGTTGGAGGTTGATATTCCACAAAAAGGTTTGAACATTTCTGACTTAGGTTGGATTCCATTGTGATTTGAGGGGAAGATAAAAGATGGAATGAGGATTTGGTGATTGATAGAATGAAGGATGAAAAGAAACTCCTGTCATGAACTCTTGTATTTGAGCAAAGAAATAATACAACTTGGGCATGTTTTAATTTTGAATAGAGGATAAGGGAGAATCCGATGCCAAGAAGAAGCTTGGTACGAAGAAGAAGAGATTGAACCTTTTCCTGATAAAGAAGAGACTGTTAGGGGTTCTGCAATAGATTCATTTTTCCTATTTTACCCCTATTGAGTGTTGACACCACTTCTCTGCTTTTTTTAAAGTTAAATTTCCAAAAATCTCTCCCCTCCACTCTACCTACCATAACACATTTGTGAGGACAACATAATCATAGTGAATCAAATTGGTCCGATCGGATTCAAGACAGGTATCTCAGGAATGACTCTTTGTGGACGGTTAATTGTACATCAGACTCATCAACAGTATGGAAGCTGATTTTGAGGTTCAGTCACTTGGAAAGGGATATGCTAGTATCTTCGATCAAAGATGGTTTGTCCACTCTTCTTTGGCTTGAAAATTGGCACCCTCATGGAGTTCTGGGGCATACCATATGGCTCGAGTGTTATCAACTTTGGTAGATGGGTCTTGGAATCCTGGTCCTACCCTTTTCCCTCTCCTTGAGGCTGCATGAGTTGTGCTTCCATCCGTTAAAAGAAGGCCCTGCATTAGTGGTGACCTTGTTTCTTGCGTACGCCGGTGGGGGTTGATTTGGCAGGGAGAGATTCTCCTCTTCTTCCGCTTGGGATCTTATTTGTTCCAAGTGCCACGTGGCTTCATGGGTGTGGGTGATTTGATTTCTAAAAAACATCCCAAGGCACTATTTTGTTACCTGAAGATCCCACGCTCTCCCAAACCTTGCCAACTTTAGTCCATTGCAAAGTTTTCTTCATGTATTTAAATGTTAACCATTGCTTGCATGATGCCCTGTCCAAACCTCGGTTCAAATTTTATTATTAGTGTCTGGGTTTTCCCTGCTGATGACAATGTCGAAAGTGAGGAATGTTTAATCACTCTTTTGTATTGATTTTTTATTTTTTGATCATTAATAAAATTTCATGAATCTGTAGCCAAAAAAAAAAAAAAACCATTGCTTGTAAGTGATTGTTGTAAAGACCATACAAGACTGAATTGGAGATGGCCAATCCGAAATTTTCATCTAGAAGAGAGGTTTATCTTTTGATTTTTCTTTGTACATGAGTTTGATAGGAAAGGAGAAAGATTTTTAATTATACTATTCATAGAATTTGAGGATGATCATTATAGAGTTGATTACTTAAAAATATGAGTTTGTTTCAATGGAAGAGAAAAGACTTGCACCAAATGCACCCCCCTTGGGTGTTGCCATTTGATCTACCAGGAAAAAAAAAATATATATATATATATATATATTCCATTAGCCAAGGCAAAATTTTCTGTGTTTCTTGAGATTCAAAAGTCTTCTAGGGTTTTTTTCTATGGTCTTAAACTATTTCTAGGTACAAGCTAGCCTTAGTTGATAAGGAAGAGATCCTGACAAAATCTCCTACAAGATTTAGAAAATCCCTACAAAATCATAGGACTGGCATCTGATGTTCTCTAGCCGACATGCAAAGTGGTTTGGCCAACGTTGGCTAAATGGAAAATGATGCCGGTCATGATACAAATGGAGTTCGCCAGAGTTGATACAAAAACTAGGTTGGGATGACATCCTGGGTCTGATCCGATTGGGCCTTTTTCTTGGACCAGCACTGGTTAGTAGTTTTTGGGTTGGTTAAATGGAAAATGATGCTGGTCATGATACAAATGGAGTTCGCCAGAGTTGATACAAAAACTAGGTCAGGATGACATCCTGGGTCTGATCCGATTGGGCCTTTTTCTTGGACCAGCACTGGTTAGTAGTTTTTGGGTTGGTCTTGGTTAAATTTAAACATGTCAAAGCCAATTAAACATATTTTTATTGTATTTTTTATTTTTGTTAAGAAATTAAAATGTCTTATACCAGCTTGAACACTTAGATTACTACCAATGACAATAAAGAGTACTCTCAGCTACAAGTAAAGGATATGGTCACATTCTAAGGGAATTACCATCATCGCCAAACCCCTTCAGAGGTGAAAAAATGAGGTATCTACATTTGCAAACTTAAAACTAAGCCCATTTCTAAATATTGTCCACTCCAAACTTTAATATCATTTGTGTTGCTTTTTTTTTTTTTTTTGGCTAGAGGGTCAGCTAGCAAGGTATAAAATAGAAACTTAAAAAAATGATGTACAGGTTTAGAGTCCAGGCATATCATTTGAGATGCTTAACTATTGATAGTTGTAAGTTGAAATGTATGTATATATATATATATATATATATAGACTAGTAAGAAATACACGTGCATGTGTGGCCATATGTTGGGGTGAGAATTTGAAATAAAAAATGTAATTGAAGAGAGAAAATAATGAAAAGAATCCAAATCCAAACAAACAATATAATAAAAGCACTCTTTTTTTTTTTTTTTTTCTAAAGGGTAATTTTATTAAAAAAGAGGAATAGCAAAAAACAAAGAGAAATACAAAGAGGGCAGGCCGATACCACAAAGCTAACTTGCAACCTCCACTTTCGGCATGGCCATTAGCAGAGGGAGCAAACGAAGGGCTTAGCCGAATCAAAACCGATGCCTGTCCAATGCATCCGAAGCTAACTCAACAACAACATGGCTTAGGAACGCCACCGAGAATTCAGTAATGCAAGATTTGGATGCCTTCCTAGCCAGGAAGTCAGCCACTACATTGGCTTAACGAAAACAGTGTGTGATCTTCCATTGCACCGACTCCAAGAAGGGAATGGCAAATCTCTATTTCTGCAAGGCGAACCAAGGAATCTCCCTTCTCTGGACTGTTGAAACCACCAATGTTGAGTCAGACTCAATCTAAACACCCCTGGCATCATGGTGTCTAGCAAGCAAAATACCCTCCAACACCGCCTCAAATTCAGTTTCATATTTTTGTTTGACTCCCATAAAAATGCTAAAAGAGTCGATTACCTTGCCTTCATTGTTCCTTAGGACTCCACCAGAACCTGCATTACCTGGATTACCAAGTGAGCTACCATCCACGTTGATTTTCATCCATTCCCTGGGAGGCTTACACCAGTGGACCTCAAGTGGGGGAGGGGAGGTAGGATTTCTGATACTTAAGCCTAGCTTCCTACATGAAATCAAGTCTAATACCGAACGAACTTCTTCACTTGACCCTTCGTAGCACAACTGAATCTCCTGCCTTATACTTTGAAAGACATACATCGTCGCCCTTTCTTTATTTTCCTGCCTTTTATTTTTTCTTTCCCACCAAATATGGTTGATGATAATTAACAAACCCAGCTTCCATGGCTTCTCAATTGGAATAACTTGAGCTCTCCGCTTCCACCACTTAAACAGTGCTTGCATGGTTGGGTGATCTACCCACACCACCTCAAAAAAAAATCTAAGAATTGCTTCCAGATCAATATAGAAAGAGAACGTGAAGACATATGTAGCTTTTTTTGGTAGAATATGAGTTTTTTTTTTTTGGTAGAACAATATGAGTTTATCAAATAAAGAAAAAACTATCACAGGCCCTTATTCTTTATCATGGATTATTTACAAAAAAAAAAAAATAATCAGATCATGGGCAAGGGCAGACTAAAGGAAAGAGACGATTTTCTCAACTATTTTGGTAAAACAATATGAGTTTCCCAAATAAAGAAAAACTATACCAAAATGAAACTATAGATAAGGGACTTGGTGGATTTGAACCATCACCCTCTTGAGGTATGGAACCATTTCCCACACCACAAGTACTCTCCCAATTGAGCTAAAGACCCATATTTAAATAATAATAATCGTGATCAAAGAAAGAAGAAGAAAACCAAACTGAAATATAATATTTCATAACTAATAAAGCCTATGTTTTTTTTCCAGTACGATAAACAACAAATGTTTTGCTCTAGTGTTTCGTGGTGAAGAGGCATTCTGGTGATTTCACAAAAGGATGTCAACTTTGTTGGATTACTGAAGTTAGAAAGAATCAAGTATGCTAAACATGAGATCATCATTCTTGATAGAAAAAAAATTAGTTTCATCAAGAGAAGTACCTCATATTGGTTGACGTGGTATTTACATAAGCAATATCAACACCATACATGTTAAGAATTTGAAGCATGCCACATAGCAAAGTCTGCTACACACTAAAAAAATCAAGAGCCTAGGAAAAAAGGGGGGGGGGGGGAGAAATAACCTAAAAGACCTAAATCCTCTATCCAAAACTTGTTTTCAGTTGATTTTCTAACAAAATTTAATGGATTGCATCACAAAAAATCAAGCTAAGATGAACTGGCCATGGTACTTACTTTACTGGATGTTAGCCGTTCATCGTAACAAAAAGATATGACTTATCACTACCATGGGAAATCTGTTAAGGAAACTCATAGCTAGAGCTCTACGTAATTTTCGTATACTACCAATAATGATTCCTCGGATTTAATGGAACAACACTTCTAAGAACAAGATCTCAAATACAAATACAAGCAAATTGGTGATCATTGTCAACGTTCCAAATTAATAACCAAAAAGCTAGTTAAGCAATAAAAGTGCTTAGAGCGAGCAATAGAGTAATGAATAATAATGCCATTAACGATTCTACCATTCCTAACACAAATAGATCTAAGTTGCATCACTACCAAATTCAATCCTATAGACAAAAGCTTCAGATAGAATAGGTTCAGCAATGGATGACAATGTTGGAATTGTATTCGTTATCTCAATGCACAAGGACAGCATCCTCAGCTGTAAGGCCGCAAACGATCTAAATAATCCCTTATACAAAGGATTCCAGTAAAAAAAATCATAGAATGTCATAAGAGAGACATTTCTTGGTCTTCAAACTTAAAGATCATAGAATGTCATAAGAGGTTTCAAGATCAGATCCATGAAGAGGTTTCGATTCTAAGAGCAAGTAAAACTTTCCTAAGCTTTCTCCGGCTACAAATGCCTATATTGTACTGAAGCTGAAAACAAAAGGAAAACAACTCAAACATGCAATGAGAATCCAAGAAGAGAATATACTGATGGGAACATGAATTGAAGAGAGTGAATCATCAAGTGATAAAAATTAAAGCCATCATAAGGATGTAAGCTAGGATGATAATAAATCTATTACAAATTAATCTAGATATATTGGTAGGAAGAATAGATACTATCTCAAAGGAATATCTATAGTAATTAGGTCAATATGCAGTTCCAAGAACACCAAAGCACATATTCGAGGTTCTAGCAGTAAAGCAATAAAAACAGATAACTGCAACCAAAAAGATAAATCAACACTAAACAGAGAAAGGATAGGATATTTGGCCAATATAAAGAAGTAATAAATATGGAACCTTATGGTCACACTCTACAAGCTGATGCTCACTAAGCCTGACTAGCTTTCCAAGGCTTTGGTGGTGCTGAAAGACCAGCAGGATCCCCGCAATGTAAATGGATACAGCACAAAATTATTTTTCTGAAAAAAAAATTCCCTCTATTTCACCCCTGAGCAATTATTAATTACTCTTACTAATACATGGCTAAGAACTCAAAACCCAAAAAATCAAAGCCACAATAGTACGATGGTTAGAGTGCACTTACATCCAAATTTAATGCACCATTCAAGAGAGAGATCCCCAAAGTCCTAGATCAATTAACCAGAATTAAAGAAAATAAGCAAATTCTAAATACCAAAACTGGAACAAATAAATAACTAAGCAAAGACGAACAACCCACATGGTTATCAACATCAATACCCTAGCTATTAGCAATAAGTAAGAACCAGGCTCCCAAGAATCGCAAATTTGAAAGAAGATACCAACATTAGAAAAACTAAATGAAACAATAAAAATAAGATGCAAAACTTTTAATGAATTTTCCTGATGGACTTCCAAATATGAAGATTATTGAAGGGTATGCTTCAGTTTCGTTAAAAGGATTAGCAACATGGAGCTTCTGGACAAAATCTTTATAAGCATTAAAAGGAAATTTTGAGTTTAAATTTCTTGGTAAGTTAAAAGGAAGAACATTAAGCACATATTTCACGCAAATCCTGAATCTCAAGAAAGAAAGCAGTTACAAGAAACCTTAAATCAGCAAAGGAGTTTTTTTGTTTGTTCATAAGCAAGCCTGAAGCTACTAATATATTTTAGTTCAGGTGAACACGAAAAAAGGCGATGTGCATATTTTGAATGAAGAATAGGTTCAGAATGTTACTGAATTCAAACTGATTCTATCAGCAAGAAAATTGCTTGCCCAATATTGCTGCATACCTGAATGATGCATCACTACTATATAGGGTACCAAAATCATCAATTTTTCTGCGAGTAAAACAAAGCAGGAAATCATAATCGTTTGTGAGAATCCAAATAAGGAAAAGTAAGCAATACGCTTAGTGGCTTAATGGTAAACTGGAGGATAAGCAAAGAAACTTACAATCTGATTAATGAAACCACCAACCAGCCATTAGACGCACAGAAAAAGTAATAGAGTTTACGACAAAGGAGAGCATATAATTTTTTACCAAAACCGCAGTGTAGATCGAATGCCGATGCAAAGGGAACTGTTTTCCGGGTTCTCACGACTAAAGACCTTTTCACTCTTTTTCTGAAATTAAAGTGCAGTAAAAAAAGGAGTTGGAGAAAAGAGAGAGAATGGGGGAGGAGGGAGAAAAGGGTTCCTAAGGGCACGTTTGATAACGTTTCTATTGTTTATGTTTCAAGAAACGGTAGAAACATAAATTTTCGATTCTAGAAATAGAAATAGAATTGAAGATGTTTGATAAGTCATGTTTCTGAAAGTCGATAGTAACCAGTGAAAGAATGGTCACGAGTTGTTTTCAGAAATGGCGAAACAAGTTCGCCTGGGTCGTTTCTTGAACCATAAATTGGTAGAAATTTTAATTTTAATTTCTGAAAATAAGTTAAACGAAACAGTTTTATCAAAATTTTTTATTTTTTTTTCATTTTTTCTATTTTTGGTCAGAAACACGTTTCTTGAAACATTATCAAACGGGACCCAAGACTCACGATCCGTC
This sequence comes from Macadamia integrifolia, assembly GCF_013358625.1. Classification (NCBI taxonomy): domain Eukaryota; kingdom Viridiplantae; phylum Streptophyta; class Magnoliopsida; order Proteales; family Proteaceae; genus Macadamia; species Macadamia integrifolia. The sequence goes on from NC_056559.1 coordinate 27,755,175, forward strand.
AAGACTCAAGACTACTAAAATTGAAATTGTTTCTTTAATAAAGTCCCACATCCTAGTCTCTCTTTCTCTCTCGCTCTCTCTCAATTTAGAAACTAATAAAATTGTTTCTTTATTAAAATTTCACGTCCTCCACTCTTTCTATAATAAATAAAAACTAAATCTCTTTATATAAGGAAATAACAATTCTCTTAAAAAATAAGGGTACTAGCATTACTTAAAAAATAACAATGAATGACACAAAAGGCCAAAAAAAAAAGATGGTATTTAAATAAGAAAAAATGATAAAATAGTCCAAAAAAAGATTAACTACGAAGCATAAGTACATGCAATTATATAATAGTATGATATATTTTTAGTAAGAATGGGATCGTTTATCAGATAATTTTTTTTTTAATAGAAGTTTATCAGATAAGCTAATTCACTAATCTTTGTAGAGATCTGTAATATCAGAATATGTCATAAATCTAGGCCTCCTTTTCCTGAGAAGCTAAACAAAGTTACATCATCATGTACCAACCCCAAAGAGATCTCTAGACGTCAAAACCTTGCACAGTCCCTCTAGCTAGAAAAAACTCAACTGTTTCATGCGTAAAAACTCTTTCTAACAACTGCAGCTCAGATTGAGATACCATTAAACGATTTGTCGTTACCAATTTTGAGGATGAGTCCTTACCTCTTTCCCCTTATCTAATGCAATCCTTGCTTGGTCTTACTGTTGCATGAGAGTCTAATTAAGGATGAGTACTGTCTAAATGGGTGGTTTGCGATCCGTTTAAAACAGCCCTGCCCCTGGTTAATCCGTTAGTTGGGAGGGAAGGGTCCCAAGTTCACCAGATGTGCCATGGCCATGCTTGTGATTTTTAATTAATAACGTAATTAGTTGCAAATGATCATCATTAGTTTCTAATTTTGGCAACGAGAAAATAGATACTATGCATCTCAATGGATTATAAAACTGAAATGTATTCACCCAAATACATGACAATAATAGTTTTACCTAAAGGTGGAAAATCAGGTTTTCAAACTCGGCTATAAATATGAAACCCTAGAGGAATTAATCCTTGAATCAAGTCTACTACCTACGAGGGATCTGCTGGGTGGGTTTGGATCAAGCCTCTTGTGTCCTAACAAGTTCAAGGCTCTATTTGGTCCCAAATTCCCATCTCATTTATCATATTTATGGTAAAATATTATTTTTTTAATCTAATAATCAAATAAAGGGATTAATTAATGATGGGGTCTAGGAGCAGGGATGTTGTGTTAACTTGTTTATTAATAGGCCTCCTTCTATGGAGAGTTGACGCCAGAGCACCCGGAGGTCCAAAAGATCATAAGAAAAAGCCGCATCAAAGTAAAGCTAAAGGTCAGGAGGCAGCAGAAGCTCCGACTGGGGGGAGCACCTCCTCTACAGCTCCAGTAGCATCTCCAGCGATGCCAGGTAATGCAGCTCCAGCAGGAGCTCCGACCGGGGGGAGCGCCTCCTCTACAGCTCCAGTAGCATCTCCGGCGACGCCAGGTGCTGCAGCCCCAGCAGGAGCTCCGACCGGGGATACGGAAGCTCCACAAGGTACATTGTTCGATGTGACCAAGCATGGAGCAGTTGGTGATGGGAAGACTGATAATAATAAGGTAAAAATTAAATAAAATTCAATGTCACATACATGCTTGAGATTGGATTAGGTCTTATGTTTGTTCGACACTTGGACTCCACTAAAAATAAAAACCAATTGAAAAAAGAGAGATTAGGTAAAGTCTAAGTGTAGATCAAACAGAATATGAGAACAAAGAGTTGATTCGAACTCGTCATGCTTCACCTTCTTTTATTATTATTATTATTATTATCATTATTATTATTATTATTATTAATTTTTTTGAACAACTGGGTAGCGTAGGCATTTTCTGATGCATGGGTTGCTGCATGTAAGTCATCGTCGACGGGGCCATCAACCTTTTTGATCCCAAGAGGGGACTTCCTTCTTAGTACAATAGTTTTCGCTGGTCCTTGCACCAACAAGACTTTATCTCCTAGTGTTATAATTAGGGGCAATTTAATAGCTTCCACCACGGACTCAAACTCTAAAAGTTGGATCACATTCCAAAGCCTGAGCAATTTGCACATTAGTGGAGCCGGAACTGGTTCGTTCAACGGTAAAGGAGAAACCGCTTGGAGTGGTGGTTGTCGTCACACTGCCAATTCACATTGCAATGTGGCCCCAGCTGTAAGTCCTTTCTTTTTTCCTCTCTGATGAATTCATGTAGTCGATCCCATTTAATTACATGATCGAAAATAAATAAAGTCTTAATAAAATTATCTAAAATCAACTTTTTCACTTAATTTGGTTGTTGCATGCAGAACTTGAATGTGCAGTCAGTTCTAAGTGGATCCTTGAACGATATAACTTCGGTGAATAGTCAAGGTTTCCATATTCTTGTTGGCAACACCCAAGATTTCAACATCCATGATGTCAAGATCAATGCTCCTAAGTTCAGCCCAAACACAGATGGTATCCACGTCGGCAATTCAACCGGCATCACCATCGCTAACGCTGAAATTGGAACCGGTGATGATTGTGTGTCCATTGGATCGGGTACCTCCAAAATTTCTGTTACCAATGTCAAATGTGGACCAGGTCATGGTATCAGGTAATCACATGCATGTTCATTCATATATTAGTATTAGTTATAGTTACATTTTCCACAGCACTGAAAGCCTCGTGCGCTGGGTTGCTGCTCCCTTTTTTCATTAGTTATACTTAATTTTTTTTTTTCCGGGTGATTGTTGTTTGTAGTTTGGGAAGCCTTGGAAAATATCCAGATGAAAAGGCCGTGAGCAGTTTGTTGGTGAAGAACTGTACTCTTACCAGCACCGATAATGGTGTTCGGATCAAAACATGGCCAGGATCACCAGATAACATAGTTAATGATGTTAGATTTGAAGATATCACCATGACAAATGTGTCAAACCCCATCATCATCAACCAAAACTATTGTGACAAGAAGGCATGCGACTCTACGGTAATTATTGAATTAATTTTACTTTCATTTCTCCTATTTTGTTTTTCATAACGGATCGTATTAGTTCTTCGAGAATACTAATGATATATATCAACATCTTCCATTGAACAGCCCTCACATGTGAAACTCAGTGGCATTCATTTCAAGAACATCAAAGGTACAAGCTTCACCAAGACTGCAGTTGCCCTCGGATGTAGTAGTGGTGCACCATGCGAGCAGGTAGAGCTCGTTGATATCGACTTGAAGCCTGCCACAGACGCTGGCGCTGTGGATGCAACTTGTGCTAATGTGAAAGGGGTTATTACTTCTGGCGTTCTAAACCCTAAACCATCATGCGTGTGAGTCCTCCCCTCCCCTCCATTCTCATACGGGTTGATCCACACAGATGGAATCTACCACAGGGTTGTTGGGTAGATTTCATCTGTGCGGATTAGTCCCGTACGAGAATGGTTCTGGTACAAGGACTTGATCCATTCTCCCCTCCCCTTGTTGTACAATGTTGTTTTTAATTGGTTGCAGCTGCATGCTTATCGCTTTCATGGGTTGGGTTGTGTCGTACTTGGTTTCGACCCCTCCCGGCTCTTGCCAAGGACCCATGAAGGGACAAATCATCTCAGATTTTATTGTATTGTTAAGTCTCCTTTGGGCTTGATTCAAAATTTAATAACAATAATGAATTTAATTTCTCTCTAAATAGTCAATCTTTGATAGATAGCGTGTCCCTAATTACATTTTCTGTCGATAGAGGATCGAGTATTAACAGAAGACAAAGCTCTAAAAGCATCTTTCCTCCACAGATGAAATTAAATATTTTGTAAGGAAATTGGAAGGGGGTTTGGATTTCAGGGACACTTTGCTTGTGCTAGCTTGAGGAGACTATATTTTATTAACCAAGGTATCCGGACCAGCTTATGCGCACCATTTGTTGTCTCTCAATATACCATATTCCTCCTTCAATGACTTTAACTTTATTCTCATAAAAAATAAAAGACAATACAAAGACACCTGATTCCAACGTCCACATTACCCCCACAGTTCTATTGCTACATCAAAGACTTTCTACCCATAGTGAAATGAGGCCCATTCCCCAAAGAAAACCCAAATGAAGTGTAAATCTCCCATAGGAAAAGGATTCATAAAGAGAATCAGAAGGAAAAAAGAAATGAAAGAGAAGAAGAAAGGACTCAAATGGAAGAGAGGACAGGGGAGGATAAGAAAAGGACCTTAGATCTAAATCTGCTCATGGCCGGCAGGCCAATAGCTGCTCTAGCTATTGGCCCTCCTACCTTAGATGGTGGGTTGCAGCCCAGGTGAGTACATTGCAGGTTCGAGTAGTCTTGGGGGGAGCACTTTGAAGTCTTCTTATGGAGATAACAAGCAGGTTGGAGTGGAGGATAATGAAGGAAATCCTGGTAGTGAGAAAGCCAAGGGTGTGCCGTGGATTGGTTTATTTTCTGCTAAATCGATGGTAAATGAGGAAGGCATGAAATTAAATTTTGTAGATCTAGTAGTGGTGGATGGAACTGCAGTGGCTTGTTAGCTAATGGTGCCAAGGATATTGAGAAACAGGGGGTTGCTCAGCCTCTTACGGTGGCTGCAAGAGATGGAGAAAATCAGGGCTTGGATGGAGGATCGGTTCAGATTGTTCGAGAATCTCAGAATTCAAATTATAAATTTGTTCCAGCTCGTGAAGAGAAAGGGAAGGAAATTAATGATTATAATCAATTTGCTTTGCTAAATCAGCGAGAGGTTATCTCTTCAATTGTTGAAGGTGAGAAGTACAACTTGGACAAGAAAGAAGAATTTTAAAACTCCTTCTTAAATACCCTATCTGTGGTTGATGGGAATGTGGATGAGGGTAAGGATGCTGGTGTGACCATTTCCACATATGCAATAAGGGAGATGGAGCCGGTTACTTTAGGAATTAGAACTCTAATCTAATAACGAAGAGTAGTTGAGTCAATTATGGTTCCTGATTTAAAGGATGAAGATCTTCCTATTAGTTCAATCGAGAATGGAAAGCACAATACGGGCTGGATGGAATAAGTGTGAGGGGTTTGATGCCCCCTCGCGTTTGGAGGATCCTACCTCCCTTATCTATTCCTCTAGCACAAGGAAGAAGAAAATGAATAAGAAGAAAAAGGAAAAGAAGAAGTCAATCGCCCCTCGATGTAACTTGAATTGTGAGATTGAAAGTTTATCAGTTGCTTCTTCAGAGGAGCTTTTAGAATCTTTGGCATTTTTGCTCGATAATGAGACAGATTCGGATGAGGGAAAATCATTCCTTCAAATTTCAGACTAGGATCCAACCTCTTTAGTTGCTCTCAGAAGAGTCCAAGGAGGAAGAGATAGAGGAGGTGATCCAAAATGTTGGCAATATAGAGGAAGTGTCAGATTCAAATAAAAAAGAGAAGGAGCTTCATTGGGAAGACACTCTAAAGTCTCTTCTTGGCATAGATTGAAGAGTCAGTGTGTTAGGTTTGCCCCTTATTTTCTTCGCTCAATCGATTGGAAAACCTAATACCTTGAAGATATCTCGAACATGCCTCGAAGATACCTAAAAATATCTTATTCTTAGAAATCTTGGGGTTTTTGTATCTCTGGGTTGTTGTCCCAATTTTGATTGACATCTTTGCCTTGTAATGTTCTTTTTTTTTTTTTCTCTCCCATTTGGGTTTAATATATTTATTTGTTCACCCAAAAAAAAGAATATAATGAAGGAGGGAAGGAGAGAAGGAAGGAGAAATGGGATCCATGACCTATCCAATGAAAATTTTAGTTGCTACAAAAAAAAAATATTGTAAGGAAAACAAGACATTTATGGAATATGAGGTAATTAATCAAAGGTCCTCTCCATGTCTTCGCTATCTCTGATGACCACCTCATCAAGTTTTACCTAAGTTAAATGGTAGAATAGGGTAGGGGAGACGGCAGCTATACAGTTATGGGTAAGGGTAAGTTGGAGAAGCCCATGTAGGGATTTGGTACAATTTTCTTAGTTGGTGAAATTCCTATATCTACCTTTAATATATTATAAAAAAAAAAAAAAAACCATAGTGAAAAATTCAATTCATCCACCATAGTACTACAGAAGATACTCATATTAATTAGGATTAGTATTTATTTTATAATGTTTTAAAAATTTTTGGTGATCCAATCAACGATTTAGATTCTCTAAACATGGAACAACGTTTGACTAAAGTGGCGATGGCAATTATTTCCATGACTTTAGGTTCGTTACATGATATAGTTAGTGCAGAGACCTAAGAATAATTAACTAATACATTAGGAAATATGAGAGTTTTATTTTCCTTTAGAAAAATCAAGGCTCTCCAGGTCCTCATGGTGCGAAAGTTTTGTGTTATCTTATGTTCGCAAATGATATTTTCATTTTTATGAACAATTCAATTTCCTGTTTTAGAAACCTGAAAGATTTTCTGTAGTAAAATCAAGACTATTATGATCAACAAATAAGTCTAGAGAAGAGTAAAAACTTTTTTGGGAAGGTGTCGTCGCCTATGAGAAGGGAGCGTATGTCTCAAGTAATGGGTGTTCCTAGTTGCAATCCGCCAACTAGATACTTGGGATAGAAGTTTTCAAGGAGAGAGTCAAGAAATAACCCATTCTTCCTTTTTAGGACAAAATAAAAGGGCGATTGGAAGGATAGAAAGGCACGTTGTTGTCTTTGGGAAGAAGGGTGGAGTCGGTGAACTCTGTTGTGGCTAGTATCCCTCTCCATTCTTTTGCATTTTATTAGTGGTCCTCTTGTTTGGTTAGTGATAACTCGAGGGGGTAGCCTAGTTGGCAAGGAATCTTTGCCTCAGGAAGCGTGTGGTTCTGAGTTCGACTCCTCTTATCTCCTTTGGGCCACTCACATGAGGGTGTTTAGTGCTCTTCACTACTTTCAGTGAAGGTTGAATAGTCTTCATTCAACCCCGATATGACTCGGTTTATACTGTTGTAAAAAAAAAAAAAAAGGGCTGAGGAAGTCGAGTCTTGTAAGAAGATCATAGTTGGGAGTTGGTCGGTAAGCCCAAGGAATAAGGAGGGTTAGGTGTGAAAAATTTAGGGATGTTAATAAAGCTTCCCTTAGTAAAATAGTGTGGCAAATCAAGCATAAGCAATCTTCGATGGGAAAATTCTTCAGGATGAGATTCCTTTCAAAATATGGAATGCTAAGGAGAGCCTATAAATCCTCTTCAATGTGACCTGGCATTAGAAGAATGTGGGAGCTTATTTCTTCGAAAGAAAGATGGATTGTAGCAACTGGGGTATGTATTAGCTTCTGGAAGGATAGATGGTTGGTGGATCATTCAATTCAAGAAATGATGGGTCTTGATGAGTCTCTTTTCCCTAGAGAGAGACTTGTGAAGGATTTTATTCAGGAGTATGGTTGGGTCTTCCCTCAGATTCAATCAGTGATGTTGAGAGATAGCTTTGAAAAAGCAAAGGCTATGAATATCCCTTCTTACAAGGTTGATGATAAGTGTTGTTAAAATCTTTCCCTTTCAGGTGTTTTCTTGATTAAATTCGCATGGGAGGAGATCAAAAAACGAAATCCCCAAAGTTCATTAGTTCTCATTGGCGTAGAGATCGGGTCTGCTCCCTCGCCAGTCCCTGTTTCGATGGAAAGTGATGCATGAAAGATTATCGACTGATGAGGTCGTTAGCTCCAAAAGAATATGTTTAACCTCTAGATGTGATATATGCTACAGTTCATTGGGTTCGCTGGCACCACCTTATCCTAGAACTTCATGTTGCTAGGAGGATTTGGTCCAAGTTTTGTGCCTTATTTAACGTTGATTGGGTTCGTCAAGCATCAATTGATGGTCTAGCAAGTTAGTGGAAAATGAAGGGGAAGCATGTTTCGTTACATAAGGCATAGTTGGCATATTTTACTTTAATTCCTTATTTCATTTGGATGCGAAGAAACTCTAGAAGATATGAGGGGAAAGGAATAAGGGCAGATCTAATTTTCATTCAGACTCTTAATACAATGAGAGAATTTTTCCCACCTTTTCCGTATAGAGGTTCAGCTGTGGCCAACTTAGACGGTTTTCACAAGATTGGTTGTTCTTACAACCTTATCTTTCTAGAAATCAGTGGAATTGCACGCATTGCTCTAGAGAAGCAAATCTTGTGGTGGACTATTTTGAAAAAACTGCTATTGGAAGTGGTCCTTCCTCAGTTGCCAAATCCTCCCTAGTTCTATTCAACTGGTGGATGCAGAGAAAAGAATCAGATTTCTTTTTTATTAATTTAGTTGTGTAGAGGTGTTATGGATCTCCTCCCCTGCTGATGGCCATGCCGAAGGTAGGGAAGTGGTCCCGGGTTCCGTCCCCACTCCTCCTTTATGTCTTTGCTTCAAGTGGCCTTTGGGTCTTAGCTTGTAGATTCTTTTTGCTTCCTCTTTTTAATATAAATTACCTCTTAGCGGAAAAAAAAAAAGAGCTGTATTTTCCTTTGATATATATTAGTAAATATATTTAAATAATAATTACAGATATTATCTAATCTTTGTATTAAATATTGGTATCCAATAAGATCCTACTTCCTTTTTTTTTTCTTTTTCTTTTTTTTTTTTTTCACTAAAAGGTCGTTTTTATTAAAAAGGAGAAGATAGACAAAGGAATACAATGAGGAGTACAAACGCAAACTGGACTATGCCCGACACTCAAACATAAAAAATCGCTAGTCTAGCTACTTCCACCTTCGGCATGGCCATCAGCAGGATCAAATAGCTAACAACCATAAAATAAATCATTGTATATTCGAATTACGGAATCTCAGATGGCTAAGGCTGCGTTTGGTAGTCAAGTTCCAGAAACAAAGTTTTGTGTCAAAAACAAAATTTTCAGTTTCTGCACCAAAATGCTATTTAAAAAAGAAAAATTAGTGTTTGGTGAACCTGTTTTAGGAACGATTACCCTAATTTTCAGTTTTTTTTTTTTTTTGGAACAAAACGGAAATGACGGAACAAGGTTTTGTCGTTCTATCATTTTGCGTCTCTAGTATTTTTCTTTTTTCCCTTTCAGAAAAAAAAAAAAAAAAAAAACCAAGTTGACACCGAACGCTTTATTCTGTTTTTTTGTTCCCATAGAACGAATGAATGCTAGAAATATTTTTCTGAATAACTACCAAACACAGCCTAAGAGCATCAGATTCAATGGAAATTTGAATCAACGTTGGAAAAGCGATCGTAACCACTGCCTCAGAATCACATTCAATCACCATACTATACATCCCTTCAAACAGGCATTTTGAAGCCCAATGAAGAATGTTGCGAATTCCTCCATGAAATTCGTCCCAATCCCTTCATAATGAGCGAAACAGCCCAGAGGGTTTCCGTTTGCATCAATAAACACCAACCGGCTCAGAACAACATGGATTGCCAAGGGAACACAACTCTAATGGTACTATAGTGGATTCATCACTAATGATGCTGGCAATAGTCGCAGAATGATTGTTCAACACGACCTGTCGAATGCATGTGATGAAGATCGAAGACCTGAGGACCCTTTTATTCCTGTCAGGGAAAATTTTCAGTCTGAATTATCAGCTGCAGCCCAGAGGCGATTTCGCAGACAAGAGATTCCTAATGTTGATTGCATATTGAATCAATCTTTGGGGTGGGAGTTTCTACTCGTCGCTCCACAAGAGGATCCCAACTCTTTCTCAACGAAATACATCTATTGGAATGTAAAGGAATTTGACAACGATCAAGCTCGGTCGGCGTTGCAAGCTTGATCTAGTAGATTCTAGTCGCTGTCCTCGTATGTTTTTCAATGCGTTGGGTTATGAAGCAGATTTTATATCAAATAATAGGGATGACAGTCATCCCAATCTATGGTTTTTTTTGGAAGAGCTCAACACCATGTCCAGCTATTATTTTTTAGTCAGACCAATGCCTTGCTTTGCTAGTGAAGGAGAGTGGGATGAAACTGTTAGTTTCGGTGGTTCATGCAAAGTGCTTCAGGGCTGATAGACGTCAGTTATGGTATGATCTTTGCTCAATCTCAGGTACGTCGCTACCTTGGATGATTATGGGTGATTTTAATGCTTACTTATTTTCTCATGAGAAACAGACTCTGGTGGATTCAATCAAGGATCTATAGAGTATTATGCAACTTTTCTTGACTTAGCTAGGCTCCTCCCCATCACGTCTTCTGGCCTTAAATTCAAGTGGTCAATAATAGGGCTATTGGTAATGTATGTGCGGTGCTTGACAACAGTTTCTGCAATGAAGAATGGCTGTAATGTTTACCTTTTACTTCTTAGTATGTATTAAATCGGAGTTGCTCTGATCATTCCCCAATTGTGGTTGATTGTAATGAGGTGCCTCGACCTTCTAACACTCCATTCAGAATGCAGAGGTTTTGGGCTAAGCATTGGGATTTTTGCAACACTGTGCAAACTTCTTGGGATGTTCCGGTCAGTGAAGCAAAACTTTTTTTTTCGCTAAAGTCAGAAAAGTATATTATATATATATATATATATATATATATAAAGATTAATAGCTTACAAAAGTGCCTTTATCCCAAGTAGTGGAAGCCAAGCATGAGTATGAAGGCTCTATTCCACCTTAGGCATGGCCATTAGTAGAACAAAAACCCAAAGCTAAATAAATCAAAAAATTACATGAAACAAAATATTGGCCTATGCTGGGAATCCCATTCTAGATCAAAAGTGATGAATGTAGGAGCCATATCCCAGGTAGTGGAAGCGAAGCATGAGTATGAAGGCTTTGGAGTTTCAAGAAAAAGTTTGGGCTGAGAAATCTCGTCTCAAATGATTAAAGTGTGGGGATAAGAATTCAAAATTTTTTCATCTTTCTACCAAAATTAGAAGATCAAAGAGTATGATTAAGGAGCTGCAATCTGATGATGGCACAATTATCTACGATCAAAGCATGATTGGACAACATATTATGGAGCATTTTGAAGCCTTTCATAAATGTAGTTAGATAATTATGCATCAAGATTTATTGAATTTATTCCATCCATAATTACTCAGGCAGAGAATGATAGAATAATTATCATTCCAGATGAGGGAGAAATCTAGCAGGTAGTTTTTTATTTGGATCCAGATAGCTCTCCGGGTCTGGATAGTTTTCCAGGGTTTTCTTTAGGATTTGTTAGAATGTTGTAGGTCCACATGTCTGTGCAGTTGTGGAGAGTATCTTTATAGGGGGGGGGTGGTGACAAAAGGAGTCAACTGCAATTTTTTTACACTAATTCATAAGATGGAAGGGGGAAAAAAAAAAGGTAATTCAATTTAGAACTATTTGCTTAGGCAATTTCTTTTTCAAAATAATTCCTAAAATATTGGTTACCTGATTATCATCTCTGCTTCCTAAAATTATTGTGTAAGAACAGACTGTCTTTTTGAAAGGAAGATGGATCTTCTCAAGCGTTAGTATGGCTTTCGATATGGCGAATCCAATGTTTTTTGAATTTCATGGTGGAAGCATTGGGCTAAAGTGGATGTTCAGAAGGCATATGACAACCTTGCATCGGAATTTCTTTCATGTTACGAGAAAGTTTGGGTTTCATTCAAATTTAATTGTGAGAATTCACCAATTCTTGATCTCTTGTAAGCCATCGATTTTGGTGAATGGAGGACCCATGAGATTTTTTGGAGTTTAAGGAGATTAAGGCAAGGAGACCTATTGCTCCTCTTTTACTCATCATTTCCTAAGAAGTTCTGGGTAGAGGTATTTCGGCCCTTGCCCAGGAGGGAAAAATTAAGAGCTCTAATTGGTGGCAAACATACTAACATTCCAACTCATCTGTTATTTTCAGATGATATTTTTGTTTTTATGAATGTAGGTATTAAATTTGTAAGAACTTGCAAATTCTTTATAGAGAAGTACCAAGCTTTCTCCGGTTAGACTGTGAATCTTGAAAAGAGCAAAATTTACTTTGGAAAGATCTCACCAGTGTGAAACTATTGACTCATTCAGGTGCTTGGTATTCTAGAGTGTCACTTTCCCACAAAATACCTTGGAGTGCAAATCTTTAAAGGAAGAGATAGAAAGGAATTCCTGCTACATCTAGTCGATAAATTCAAAGCTAAACTGGCAGGTTGGAAGGGGAAGCTTCTTTCAATGGCAGGTAGGGTGGAGTTGGTAAAGTTTGTCTTGACAAGTATCCCAGTTCATAACTTCTCAGTGTATTTGTAGATTTGTATTCATTATTGGAACCACTTGGCTATGTATCATATATCTCATTGTTATTGTGAGGTTAATTTGGTGGCGGATGCTCTTGCTAAAAGGGCTGCAAAGTCCAATAGATTTGAGCAGTGGGAAATTTCTCCAGATTTTATTATTTCAGATATATCTTGGGAAAAATTGCAACATCCTAGATACAAATTCAGTTGATTTTTGGATTTTATTTCTCTCCCCTGTTGATGGCCATGCCAAAGGTGAGGGTTTGAAATAGTTTTGGATGTATGTGTGCTGTTGACGGGAGCTCTTTGGGAAACCCTGGGCACGCTGGAGCGGGAGGAATTTTTCGAGATCATTTTGGTAAAGTGTTATGTTCATATAAAAAATATATGGGAGTGACAGGGGTATTTGAGGCTGAAGTAGAGGGGCTGATGGAGGGTTTGATGCGAGCCAAGGACATGGACATTCAACATTTGTGGATTGAGTCAGACTCGAGTGCTAGTGTTTTTAATTCAGCAAAGGAAGATTCCTTGGTTTGCTCTGCAAAGGTGGCTATATCTCCAGCCTTACATGAGAAGAATTTCTTGGAAAATTTCTCACAATTACAGAGAGGGGAATTCAGTGGCAGATTTCTTGGCAAGAGATGCGGCTAAGAGTGGTATTTCAGGAGTTGATGTGATATTGCCTCCTCACATAGGGGATTTTCTTTCTAGAGATGCCGAGGGAAGACCAAATTATAGATTCCCTTAGAGTTTTCCCTTTCTCCTGCTGATGGCAATGCCGAAGGTGGGAAGATAGGGAGGATATTGGTTCTTTTTACTGTTGGATTGGTTGTTGGGTTGTAATTTTTCCTCCTTTATGTCTTCTTATGAAATAAAATTTTAGCGAAAAAAAAGGAATGACTAAGCGTTAATCCTATATTATATTTTTCTCTTTCTAATTCCATTTTGCTGACTATTAGCGAAAAGAACAACCATCACATCTTGGATTTTGATGTTTTAGCTTTGTCTTCTATTAATAAACTTGGGTAGCTGTTTGTCTTTCCTTTAGATCTTTTCGTGTTGGCATGGGGGATTGTTTTATTTTGATACATGGCTTCCTGCTTTTGGTATGGGTTTCGTTCCTCTATTTTGGCATCCTGAATCACAAACTCCACGTACGACATTGCCATCAACAAAGAAGGGCACATGCAAAAAATAAGCTAGAAATCAGCCTCCACCTCCACCTTCGGCATTGCCATCAGCAGAGGAGAGACCAAGTCACTAACTCATCAAATAGAATAGCTCAGAGAGCTTTCTGCTTCCATAGAGATGGAACAGAGGTCTAAAATCCAATGGTTTTTTAAATGTCATGGTGGCAGCATTGGTCTAAAGTTGGATGATCAGAAGACATATGACACCCTTGCATCAGAATTTCCCCTATTTTTTTGGTTCCCTAGCTCATTTGGGCATGTATTCCCCTTCTTTTTCTCTTCTCCTTCTTCCCTTGGGCATTTTGTGCCTTTAAGGATTTGTATTTCCCCCTCCCCCTTTTTTCCTTCTTCCTTTGGTATTGAATTATTTATTCAAAAAAATAAAATAAAATAAAATAAAATAAAATAAAATAAACAAACCTTTCAAGACAGAAAATGTAATAAGTGACACGCTATCTATCATCAAAGATTTGATTAATAATATTATTAAATTTTGAATCAAGCAGCAAGAATAGCTCATCTATCTAATTACACTTGTGTTTGGTTCAAGCTAGGCTTGAAGCAATCAGTCTGAGATGATTTATAATTTGTCCCTTCATATATAGGTCCTGCATGGTTGGCGGGAACCGGGAGGGGTCGAAACCTAGAACGACACAACCTAACCCAGGGTGGAAAGGGACAACTTGCAGCTGAAACCAATTAAACACAATAATGAATTAATGTACAACAAGGGGAACTCATGCGCATGGTGGTTTAGGGTTCAGAACGCCAGTAGTAGTAACCCCATTCACATTCTCACAAGTTGAAGCCAAGTCGCCAGCGGCCGTGGAAGGCTTCAAGTCAATATCAACCAGCTCTACCTTCTCGCATGGTACACCTTTACTACATGTGAGGGTAACTCCAGTTTTGCCGAAGGTTGTACCCTTGATGTTCTTGAAGTGAATGTCAGTGAGCTTCACACGCGAGGGCTGTGCAAGCAATGGATTGATCATGATCGATCAGTTTGTTCATTAATAGGAAAAAAAAAACCAAAAACAAAATAGGAGAAATAAAAGTAAAATTAATAATACATACCGTAGATTCGCATGCCTTCTTGTCACAATAGTTTTGGTTGATGATGATGGGGTTTGACACATTTGTCAATGTAATATCTTCAAATCTAACATTAGTAACTGTGTTATCTGGTGATCCTGGCCATGTTTTGATCCTAACACCATTAGTGGTGCTGGCAAGGGTACAGTTCTTCACCAATAAACCATTCACCTCCTTTTCATTTGGATATTTCCCAAGGCTTCCCACACTAAATACAACAATTAATCACCAAAAAAAAATCTAAGTATAATGAACTAATAACGATGAAAAAAAGAGCAACCCAGTGCAGTGCACAAGCTAGTACTATATATGTAATTACCTGATACCATGACCTGGTCCACAAATGACATTGGTAACCGAAATGTTGGAGGTACCCGCTCCAATGGACACACAATCATCACCGGTTCCAATTTCGGCGTTAGTGATGGAGACGCTGGCTGAATTGGAGATGTGCAAACCATCTGTGTTTGGGCTGAATCCAGGAGCATTGATCTTGAAATCATGAATGTTGAAGTCTTTGGAGTTGCTAATGTGAAAATGAAAACCTTGACTATTCACCGAAATTATATCGTTCAAGGATCCACCTGTAATTCCCTCCAATTTCAAGTTCTGCACGCAACAATCAAATTAAATGAAAGTTGATTGTAGATGTTTTTATCAAGGCTCCATTTGTTTCCATTGATCATGAAATTAAATTGGATCGACTACATGAATCCATCAACGAAGGAGAAAAAAAATAAGACATACCGCTGGGGGCAATGAGCATTGTTTATTGGCACTGTGACGACAAGCATTAGCCCAAGCGGTTTCTCCTTTACCATCGAGCGAACCGGTTCCAGCTCCACTGACGTGCAACTGGCCCAAGTTTTGGAATGTGATCCAACTTTTAGAAGCAGAGGAGTCCGAGGTGGAAGCTATTAATTTGCCCCTAATTATAACACTAGGAGATAAAGCCTTGTCGCTGCAAGGACCAGCGAAAATTATTGGACTAAGAAGGAAGTCTCCTCTTGGGACCAAGAAGGTTGATGGACCCGTCGACGACGACTTACAGACAGCAGCCCATGCAGCAGCAAATGCCTACGTACGTACCAGTAGTTCAAACAAATTAATAATAACAATAATAATATTAAATCTGAAGCTAGTTAGATTTTTTAAAAAAATTTAAACATGTATGTATGTATGTATGTATGTATGTAACATTAATTGTATTGTGTTTATTTTTTACCTTATTATTATCCGTCTTCCCATCGCCAACTGCTCCATGCTTGGTCACATCGAACAATGTACCTTGTGGATCTGCCGTACCTGGCGTCACCGGAGATGCCTCTGGCGTTGCTGGAGATGCTTCTGGCGTGTTTGGAGATGCTTCTGGTGTCGCCGCTGAAGGTACACTTCCGGATGATTCCATCGGAGCTTTTGCTGCCTTCGGAGCTTTGTCTTTACTTAGAGTTGACTTTTTCTTATTTTCTTTTGATTCTTTTGAACCTCCAGGGGTTCTGGCGTCAGCGCTCCATAGAAGGAGGCCTATTAATAAACAAGTTAACACAACATCCCTGCTCCTACACCCCATCATTAACCAATCCCCTTATTTGGTTATTAGATTAAGAAAATAATTTCCAAAATTCTAAAATATATATATATATATATATAACAAATTTGATAGATGAGCTGGGAATCTGGGATCAAATAGAGCCTTGAACTTGTTTGGGCACAAGAGCCTTGATCCCAATCCACCTAATAGATCCCTTGGATGCAGCTGACTTGATTGAAGGATTAATGCCTCTAGGATTTCATATTTATACCTGACTTTGCAAACATGATTTTCCAAATTTAGGCAAAACTATTTTTGTCATGTATTTTGGTGTATAAAGTTAACTTTTAACAGCCATTGATAAACTTAGTATCTATTTTCTTGTTGCCAAAAGCAGATACTTTAGATGATTATTTGCAACTAATTACGCACTTCAAAATCACAAGCATGGCCATGGCCTACCTGGTCAATTTGGGAGAATGGATCCGCTAACTGCTCGTACGATCACCTGGTCGTATGGGTGAATATCCAACCTCTATCCCATTTCCTTCCATTGCATGGGTGAAGAGGGGTATATTTGGAAGCAAAAGGGACAATTGTTGGATGTTCACCCATATGACCAGGTGATCATATAAGCAGCGGATCCAATCTCTCAATTTGGGAGCCTTCCCTCTCAACTAACGGATTAACAGGGTCACGGCTGCATCAAAACCATAGTACAAACCATCCATTTTAAACAGTACTCATCCTTAATTAGACTATCATCCATCGCTGAGACAAAGCAATATAAATACCCATAGAAATGATTAGAAAGGGGTGTCGTTCCTAGTGGCTCTGATTCTAGACTCTCATCCATTGCTGAGACCAAGCAAGGATTGCATTAGAGTTTTAAATTGGTAACGTGAAATCGCTAATGGTATCTCAATCTTAATTGTAGTAATTGGAGAGAGTTTTAACGTGTGAGACAGTTTTGAGTTTCTCCTAGTTAAGAGGGTCTGTGCAAGGTTTTGACGTTTAGAGATCTCTTTGGGGTTGGTACATGCCGATGCAACTTTGTATAGCTTCTCAAGAAAAAGATGCCTAGATTTAAGTATTCTTGAGATACTCTGATATTAGAGATCTCTACTAAGATTAGTGAATTATCTTATCTGATAAACAATCCCATCCTTACTAAAAAATATATATACATTTTAACTTACAACTATCAATAGTTAAGCATCACAAATAATATGCCTCGACTTTAATCATGTACATCATTTTTTTTTAAGTTTCTATATTATACCTTGTTGACCTTTAGAAAAAAAAAAAAAAAAAAGCATCACAAATGATATTAAAGTTGGGAGTGGACAATTAGTAGTGGGCTTAGTTTTAAGTTTACAATTGTAAATACCTCATTTTTTAACCTCTAGAGGGGTTAGGAGATGACGATAATTATCTGAGAACGTGATCAGTGTAGCTAAGAGTACTCTTTATTGCCATTGGTAGTAATCTGAGTGTTCAAGCTAGTGTAAGATGTTTTAATTTCATAAAAATATTTTCAAAAAATGGTTAATTGGCTTTGACATGTTAAAATTTAACCAACACCAGCCCAAAAACTACTGACCGGTCCGAGTTTGAGGAAAAGGCCAAATTGGATCAGACCTAGCATGTCTACCCGAACTAGTTTTTGTACTAACTCTTACAAACACCATTTGAATCATGACCGACATCATTTCCATTAAGCCAACCATTGGCCAAACCTCGTTGCATTCGGCCAGAGGACATTAAACGCCACTCCTATGATTTTTTAGGGATTCTCTAAATCTTGTAGGAGATTTTGCCTAAAATTGGGGCAAAAGTAGAATCCTCAGGTGTGCTATTGGAGTGGCCATCCATAGTGCGTCAGTTTTTGTTGAAAGATTCTCTTAGTAGACCAAGATACAGAGTAACTTGGTCTGTTTTTCATTTATTTAAAAGTAATCCTTTTTTGTGCTTACTAGTCTCTTCCCCTGCTGATGGCAATGCAGAAGGTGGGTGAAGTGGCTGGTTAAGAATGTATATTTTGTAATTCTGGGTTTCCAGCTTGTACACTAGTTTTCTTCTCATTTTAATACATGATCCTTTCAGCAAAAAAAATTCTGAATGGAGGAGGAGGAGGAGACATCGATATCGATCCCCATTTGACCATTCCCACATCTCTTTCTCTCTCTCTCTCTCTCTCTCTCTCTCTCTCTCTCTCTCTCTCTCTCTCTCTCTCACTACATTACCTAGTTTCTTAATATAACTGCCTGATACATTAGCTGGTTTTAATACTAATGAAGTGAAGTGTAAACTAAGGAAGCTTCCCCTCTTGTTGGTTGATTATTTAATAAGGTTTATTGCTTGATGAGAATTTCTTTTGCTCCATTAAAGTGAGCTTGAGAAGGTAATTGAGGGTCTTTGATGTTCCATTGATCAAAAGCTAAGAGAAGAGAGAAAAGAATAGAGAAAGAAACTTGAACCGTGCTAAATTGGAGGAAGGACTCTGAAGGTCCGATTTTTTAGGGAGAGATTTTTGGCGATTTTGGAAGGACTCATGGAGGGCGTGGTGGAGGGGGTGAAAGGGATACTAGGCAGAGACAAGGTGACCTGCAGGGAGAGGCAAACAATACAAAGGATGCAATGGTGGCCCAACCTGGGAAGGCTTTGTACTCTACGGTGGTAGGGACCAGATTGCCTATGATTGAGGACCTTCCTAAACCCATATGAGCTAGGTCTCTTACGAAGCTCGCAATTCCTCAGGACGCCTATGAAGAATGGCTGGATAGCTTTAAATTCGCTTTGATAGGAAGGACTAATTTTCATTTTGTGTCAATGGATGCAATTCGAAGAGAAGCTTCAGAGTCTTGGAATTTGAAGGGAAGGGTGTTGTTGGCGCCTATGCGGAAGGGATTTATTCTATTCAAATTTGAAGAGGAAGGAAATATGGTCATGATCTGGAAATGGAACCAACTCCGAGTAGAGGGGCAGCAGATTAAGTTTCAATGCTGGCGGCAAAACTTCAGTATCCATGACAAGTAGGTGTTTACAAAGATGGTGTGGATACGGTTCCTTGATTTGCCACTTGAATATTGGCACGGAAAGATTCTTCTCACCATTTTTTTTCACTAGAAGGTCAGATTTTATTAAAAAAAATGAAAAGAAAAATGGGAAAAGAAACATGATACAAAAGCCTGAAATGAGCCTCCACCTTCGGTATTGCCATCAGCAGAGGCTCACCACCGCTATCTCAAAAATCTAAAGCGAGTATAGCCTGCTTGAAAAGATTCTTCTCACCATGGCTAAATGTTACGTGCACAAATAAGGAGATGAGAGAAAATAGGAAGAGAAAATAAAAAAAAATAGAAAAAATAGGAGAAAATGTAGGAGAAGTTTGGCCTTACAGACGAAGCCAATGGCGTCCAGCTTAGGGTGAAAAAGCCTACCTCATCTCAATTGAGATAATTTTGGGATTTTCAACTCTATCTTCATTCCTTTATTTTTTCTAATAAATAGGGCTAAGAAAAGCCATTACACCACATTCCATCATTCCCAAACCTTTACACATAATAGATAACTACCACCCACTATTTCATTATACAATAACTTATCAATAACTAAAAAACTAAATAAATAAATAACTAAATATTCTTAAATATCCTACTAATCTCCCTCTAACAAATCTTAACCGTTCATGGCTTCAATGTAATAATATGACTGCAACAATCCATCACCCTAAAATTTGTCTTGCCCTTAAGACCATTCTTTTAGGAATTGAACTGCAGTGTTGCTTCTGTTGGTGATCTTCGCTTAGCTTAATTGAGGAAGACATGACCTCATTTCTCAAGGGGAGGAAATGTACGAATCCGCTAGTGGACGACGTGCCTGAGCTCTGATACCATTTGTTATGTGCACAAATAGGGCGATGAGAGAAAATAAGAAGAGAAAAAAAAAAATAGAAAAAATAGAAGAAATGGTAGGAGGAGTTTGGCCTTACGGATGAAGGAAATGGCATCCGGATTAGGCTTCCTTATCCAGGCCGAATGCCATTGGCTTTGTATGTAAGCCAAACTCCTTATCCTACCTTTTCTCCTATCTTTTGTATTTTCTTTTTCTAATTTTCTTTTCTCTTCCTATTTTCTCTCATCTCCCTATTGTGCACGTAATACTAAAGCAGTGGGCCGTCCTATGGCCCTCGAAAAATGAGCGAGGACTATGTCAATGGGGGGCTACACTAGGGTTTTTGTTGAGATGGATATGAGTATCAAACGCATTGACGAGATCTAGGTCAAATGTCTGCAACCTGGTACGGTTGTGCATTTCTGGATCACATAGCCAATTGTATATGAAGATGGTTTGGGTCATTGTAATTTTTGCTAGAAGGTAGGGCATTCTATCAATGATTGCCTACTTAAGAAAGAATCTGATGATGCAACGAGACGAAAACAAGAGGATGGTATTCCAGGTGCTTCCAATACTGATGAGGGAGAGGCTCATCGTGTGGCTGTTTGTAATCTGGTTTCTAACCAAGTAGGTGAAGAGATTGGGACGGGTGGGCTGTTGAGCAAGTCACAGTTGGAGAAGGCAATTCCCTGTCAAAGTGGGGATAATGGGGCAAATCAACAACATGTAAGCCCAGCACCAAGCAGCAATTAGTTTAGTAATTCATCTGATAGGGGGGATTGAGATTGTGATTCCGATTAATTCTAATGTTGAGTCTCAGAATTGTAGAAATTCTATTACAATATTGGGGGAATGTAGTCAAGATAATAGGTCTAACGAGGTTGGGCCTGTGAGAGGGAACTCCAGGCAGTCGTGTGAGGCTATGGAAGAGGCTGAGCATGAGATTCGATCAGTCTCTGGGAGTACATTACATAGAGGAGCACTGGTGGTGCATCATGAGATAGCACGTTTGGATGACCTTGCTAGAATTACTGAACTCAATGTTGTTGCACAAGCAACAAAAAGGAGAAAGGAGAAGGGTGTTGTCAATAGGGAGCAGGCTAGAAGGTCTAAACGCATTACGTATTCCAGGAAGAAATTATGCAAGTCCTATTCTAGAATGTCAGAGGATTCAGGAAAGTCATTGCTTGGACGACTTTTAAAAGTATGGTGAGGGACAAGCTCCCTGATATTGTTTGTTTGGCAAAATCGATGATAGACCCATCAGTCTTTCTTTAACTGATGATGAATAGGCTAGGTTTTGAAACTGATCTGATTAGCAATACTCGAGTGGATAAAATAGCAAACCTCTGGATTATATGGAAAAGGGGGTTGAATGTGCCAGTTTTTTTAGCTGATTCAGAGCAGTAAATTACCATCAGGATGAAATGAAATCAACAAGAGGTGTTTATTTCATTTGTGCATGCAAGTTGTTTAGACCTAGTAGAAGACAATTATGGTTAGAACTTGCATCAATTCCAATAGATTATGGCTGGTGACTTTAACGCAACACTAGCGTAGCATGAGAAGAGGGGTCCAGGAGCTTTTAATTTGGGGTCAGCTGCAGAATTTGAAGCCATGGTCGACTCTTTTTCAATGATTGCCCTCCCATCTCAGGGAAGAGAATTTACTTGGACCAATAATAAGAAGAAGGGGAACATTACTACTATCCTTGACAGAGGTTTTTGCAATGAAGAATGGCTAAATAGGTTTCAAGACTACTCTCAAATGGTATTGCAAAGAGATTTTTAGGACCATTGTCCTATTCTAGTGGTTTCAGAGCCAACTGCAAAATCAAATATGTAATGCCTCGGCCCCATTAACCTTGCACAATATTGTTCTCTTTTGCCTATGGTACTCAAGGCTTTAAAATGAGTCATGTAATGTTAAGGAGGCTAGAGGTTATCAATTGGCCAAGCAATCTCTGATGTGGGACTAAAGTTTGCACACATTCACCGATCTCCCAAATCCCCTGGTATTTGCTATATTCTTGGTGGGGACACCTCATCGATCTCCCAGGCAGGTCTGGTACTTACCGTATTCTTGGGTGCCACAACTTCGTCCCTTTCGGCACAACATCCCCGCTTGGCCCCACACGATGTTGGGGTTTGCTCTAACACCATTTGTAACACCCTGGCCACATTAATCTTACACAATATTGTCTTCTTTGGCCCACTGGCCTCAAGGCTTTAAAACGCGTTGTGTAATATTAAGGAGGCTAGAGGTTATCAACTAGCATAGTAATCTCTCCTGAGGTGATGTGGGACTAAAGTTTGCACATCTGCACCGATCTCCCAAACCCCCTTGGTACTTGTCGTATTCTTGGTGGGGACACCTCACCGATCGCCCAGGTGGGTCTGGTACTTATCGTATTCTTGGGTGTCACAAAATAATTACCCATTTAGATTTCATAAGTTCTATTTGGAGGAGGGTACATTCTTGTAGTTAGTCAGAGAATCTTGGAAACAGCCTTTGGCGGGGTTGCCATCCTTTGTTTTAGCTCATAAACTGAAACTCTTGAAGCCACAAATCTGATCTTGGTCAAGGGCATCACTCCCAAATTTTGAAGTTGCTCTAGTAGAGGCAAAATCAGAATTTGCCAAGGTACAGGAGGAGATTGATAGAGTGGGCATGGATGTTGCCTTGTTTGGGAAAGAAGCTGATGTGAAACGGCATATTTAGAGGCACTATTTGATCATGAGAAGTAAGCAAGGGGATAGAAACTCTAAGTTCTTTCATCTGGCTGCAAAAAGTTAAAGATCCAAGAACACTATCAGGAGAGTGTGGAATGCTCGATGGAGCTATAGTTACAGACAGAGAAAGCATTGGAGACTATATGTCATTGCACTTTGAAGAATTCCATAAAGGACACTAGTGGTGAAGCATGAGTAGCTGATGGACTGTATTCCACAAGTGATAGATGAGGTGGATCTACTTTCCTTGTATTTGATTCTTGGACCGGCAGGAAAAAAAAAATGTAGTGATGGATCTGGATCCTGACAGCTCCCTAGGTCCAGATGGATATTCAAGGGCTTTCTTCAGGCATTGTAGGGAAGTGGTGGCTAATGACTTTGTTGGTGAAGTTAGAGAGTTTTTCCTTATGGGAAGAAAACCCAAAGGTATGAAAAACAACTTCTTAGATTTAATTCCAAAAGTTAGTGGTGCAGAGTCTCTAGATAAGTATAGGCCTTATGCATGGGGAACTTTTTTTGTAAGGTCTTATCTAAAATCTCAGCGACAAGGCTATCCCATTTATTGCCTAAGCTAATATCTGAGGAACAGGGAGCTTTTCAGAGAGGGAAAGTCATACATACTAACATTAGTCTAGCTTCAAAGCTGGCAAATATTATGCATGACTCGGCAAAAGGAGGAGGGATTGGGGTAAAGATTGACATTAAAAAGGCTTTTGAAACATTGTCTTGGAATTTTATTTATCAAGTTCTGAAAAAAAAAGTATAGATTTTATGACAACTAGGTAAACTGGATAGCTTTTCCAAAATTTCAATTCTCTTGAATGGAGGGCAAGTTGGTTACTTTAGGTAGAAATGGGTCTTCGAAAATGGGATCCCTTGTCTCTGATCCTCTTGATTATGGCGGAGGAGGTGTTTTATAGAGGAATGAAAAAAATGGTTAGGGAAGGGAAAGTAAAAGCCTTAAGGGGTCCTGAAGGGGTGACCATGCCATCTCATCCGTTGTTTGCAGATGATAATTTTGTGTTTATAAATGCATCTATGAATTTTGTGAAGAACTTCAATGACTTCTCAACCCAGTATCAAGAGTACTCAGGTCAATGTATAAGTTTTGAAAAGAGCCAAATTTTTATGGGAAGAATTCCAGGGGAGTGAAAGCAAAGAATCTCAGAGATTCTGGGAATTCCAATATGATTACAGTTGAAGTGCCATTGCCCATATTTAACTTCCCAACTAAATATCTTGGGTTAGAAACATTTAAAGGTCGAGTGAAAAATCAGTCGCTGCTGGCTGTGTTGGACAAGATAAAGGAAAGGATGAATGGATGGAAAGGGAAACTTCTTTCTATGGCGGAAAGAGTTCAATTGGTAAAATCTGTTGTTTAAGGGATTCCGGTACAGTAAAATCTGTTGTTTCAGGGTGACCGAACTCTCTAATTTGTAAGGCTGAGCGTTGTATGCGAAATATATATGGACAGGTGATACAGAGGCAACAAAGGCAGTAACAGTTAACTGGGATACTGTGTAGGCCTAAGGAGGAAGGGTGACTTGGCATTCGTAGGCTTAGGGATATAAACGGATCACTTCTTTGCAAGCAGGCATGGGCTATAAAGCATGGGAATTCTTGTATGAGCTTGTTATTCGGAGAACGGTTCACAAAAAATGGTAATGTCAAGAAGAATTCGAAATCTTCTTTTGTTTGGCTTGGAGTGAAGAGAGTGGAGTTTTATCGAAAGGTGGACTGTTGGGAACGGGAAATCTATCAAGTTATGGGAGGATAAGTGGGTTGGAGGGTCATCCTTAGGTGAGCTCTGCAATATTCAGGATAGTTTCATGTTTGACTCAAAGTTGAAGGTGGTGGACTTGATTAGGGACAGGCAATGGGTCATTCCTAATTTACTATCTAATGTTTTCAAATGTGGGTTTGAGATGGTAAAGAGGATTGCCATTCCGCAATATGCAGTGGATGATAAATGTTTCTGGGGAGGTACCATCTCGAGCTGCTTCACATCTCTATCTGCATGGAATGAAATCCATAGACATAACCCCAAAGTGCCTTGGTTCTCGCTAATTTGGGCAAAAAGCTTACAGCCGAGACAATCAACTTTTGGGTGGAAGCTACTACATAGAAAGCTGCCAACGGATGAGGTGATTATCAGGAAGGGGGTCTCATTTGCTTCAATATGCATATTATGCAAGGCAAGCTGTGAGTCGATCACCCATTTATTTGTTGAATGCGTCTTCTCAAGGAATATTTGGTAGGAAACTCTAGATCTTTTCGGTGTTTTTTGGCCTGTGTTGACGGAATTTGATTAGTTATGGCAATGGTGGATATGTAAGAAGAGAAATACAAGCTTGAAGGAAGCATGGACAGCAGCTGCTTTTGTGGTTACTGTAGATAATATATGGAGGGAACGGAAAAGAAGGCAATAGGAAGGGCTGGGTTTGTCTATTGATCATATTTCTGACAGAATCAGATCAGAGATCAAGGAAGCTAGTAGCAGTCAAGAGGTGAGTATTAAGAACCAGATTGACTTAATAAATTGTCAGATGTTGGGGTTGAAGTCTTCCACACCAAGGGAATACTAGAAGTACTTTGGTGTAAGCTTTCCAGGGGACGGATGAAGCTAAACATTGATGGGTGTTCAATGGGTAATCTAGGACAAGCAGGGGTGGGAGGCATTCTTCTTGATTGTACAAAGAGGGCCATGGGCTCATTCAGTGTGTTCCCTGGGGTGCAAACAAACTACTTTGCCAAGTTTTATGCATTAATAGAAGGTATCAAAATGGCTTGTAATGTGAAGGACGAATCCCTATGGATTGAAACAGACTCACTTACAATTGTGATAATGATTCAGGAAAGAATGGTGCCATGGTATGCAATGCAAGATTGCATAACAATACATCCATATCTAAGTCAAGGAGATTGAAGATTACACATTGTTATGGAGAAGCAAATCCAATTGCTGACTATTTATCAAAGGAGGCTGCAAAGACTAGATTGACATGCTACAACTCCATGCTTCCTCCTCGTGTTAGAAAGGAGATAGAACATGATGCTTCTGAAAGGCCATGGTACAGATTTACCTAGTTCTCTTTTCTCCGTTGATGGCAATGCCGAAGATGGAGGAGAGGGAATAGGACTGCTTCAGGTTTTTTTTTGTAAGATGGACATCTAATGGCTATGGAAAATATCTCTTGGCTATGTTTTAGTGATGTAACATTTTTTCTCTTTTAATAAATTGGATATGAATTTCTAGCAAAAAATAAAAATGAAGTGTATACTATATTAGAGGAAATAGAATTAAAATAAGAAACTGTTCCGCTAAAGAATATGTAACCGCCGTTAAGTTATTCCTATTATGTAGGAAACTATTTCAAAAATAAGAATTAAATTAGCCATCTCCTCTTCCTCTTCCTCTACAGCAGAGATACCCTTACTGAGTAGAGATGTCGAAATCAGAGTTGTTTCAAGCTAAGAAAGAAGATCTGAAAGTGATGGACACGTCGTAGAGTCAGAGCCACTAGGAATGACACCCATTTCTAATCATTTCTATAGGCATTTATATTGCTTTGTCTCTATGATGGATGACAGTCTAATTAAGGATGAGTACTGTTTAAATGGATGGTTTGCGATCCGTTTCTTAAGGAACTATGGTTTAGATGCAGCCGTGACCCTGTTAATCCGTTAGTTGAGAGGGAAGGCTCCCAAATTGAGAGATTGGATCCGCTGCTTATACGATCACCTGGTCATATGGGTGAACATCCAACAATTGTCCCTTTTGCTTCCAAATATACCCCTCTTCACCCATGTAATGGAAGGAAATGGGACAGAGGTTGGATATTCACCCATACGACCAGGTGATCGTACGAGCAGTTAGCAGATCCATTCTCCGAAATTGACCAGGTAGGCCATGGCCATGCTTGTGATTTTGAAGTACGTAATTAGTTGCAAATAATCATCTAAAGTATTTTCTTTTGGCAACAAGAAAATAGATACTAAGTATATCAATGGCTGATAAAAGTTAACTATATACACCAAAATACATGACAAAAATAGTTTTGCCTAAATTTGGAAAATCATGTTTGCAAAGTCAGGTATAAATATGAAATCCTAGAGGCATTAATCCTTCAATCAAGTCAGCTGCATCCAAGGGATCTATTTGGGATCAAGGCTCTTGTGCCCAAACAAGTTCAAGGCTCTATTTGATCCCAGATTCCCAGCTCATCTATCAAATTTGTTATATATATATTTTAGAATTTTGGAAATTATTTTCTTATTCTAATAATCAAATAAGGGGATTGGTTAATGATGGGGTGTAGGAGCAGGGATGTTGTGTTAACCTGTTTATTAATAGGCCTCCTTATATGGAGCGCTGATGCCAGAACCCCTGGAGGTTCAAAAGAATCAAAAGAAAATAAGAAAAAATCAACTCTAACTAAAGACAAAGCTCCGATGGAATCATCCGGAGGTGTACCTTCGGCGGCGACACCAGAAGCATCTCCGACGACGCCAGAAGCATCTCCGGCAACGCCAGAAGCATCTCCGGTGACGCCAGGTACGGCAGATCCACAAGGTACATTGTTCGATGTGACCAAATATGGAGCAGTTGGCGATGGAAAGACGGATAATAATAAGGTAAGAAAATAAACACAATACAATTAATGTTACATACATACATATATACATGTTTAAATTTTTTTTAAAAAGCTAACTAGCTTCAGATTTAATATTATTATCATTATTATTAATTTGTTTGAACTACTGGTACGTACGTAGGCATTTGCTGCTGCATGGGCTGCTGTCTGTAAGTCGTCGTCGACGGGTCCATCAACCTTTTTGGTCCCAAGAGGAGACTTCCTTCTTAGTCCAATAATTTTCGCTGGTCCTTGCAGCGACAAGGCTTTATCTCCTAGTGTTATAATTAGGGGCAAATTAATAGCTTCCACCTCGGACTCCTCCGCCTCTAAAGGTTGGATCACATTCCAAAACTTGGGCCAGTTGCACGTCAGTGGAGCCGGAACCGGTTCGCTCGACGGTAAAGGAGAAACCGCTTGGGCTAATGGTTGTCGTCACAGTGCCAATACACAATGCTCATTGCCCCCAGCGGTATGTCTTATTTTTTTTCTCCTTCGTTGATGGATTCATGTAGTCGATCCAATTTAATTTCATGATCAATGGAAACAAATAGAGCCTTGATAAAAACATCTAAAATCAACTTTCATTTAATTTGATTGTTGCGTGCAGAACTTGAAATTGGAGGGAATTACAGGTGGATCCTTGAACGATATAATTTCGGTGAATAGTCAAGGTTTTCATTTTCACATTAGCAACTCCAAAGACTTCAACATTCATGATTTCAAGATCAATGCTCCTGGATTCAGCCCAAACACAGATGGTTTGCACATCTCTAATTCAGCCAGCGTCTCCATCACTAACGCCGAAATTGGAACCGGTGATGATTGTGTGTCCATTGGAGCGGGTACCTCCAACATTTCGGTTACCAATGTCATTTGTGGACCAGGTCATGGTATAAGGTAATTACATATATAGTACTAGCTCGTGCACTGCACTAGGTTGCTCTTTTTTTCATCGTTATTAGTTCATTATACTTAGATTTTTTTTTTTGGTGATTAATTGTTGTATTTAGTGTGGGAAGCCTTGGGAAATATCCAAATGAAAAGGAGGTGAATGGTTTATTGGTGAAGAACTGTACCCTTGCCAGCACCACTAATGGTGTTAGGATCAAAACATGGCCAGGATCACCAGATAACACAGTTACTAATGTTAGATTTGAAGATATTACATTGACAAATGTGTCAAACCCCATCATCATCAACCAAAACTATTGTGACAAGAAGGCATGCGAATCTACGGTATGTATTATTAATTTTACTTTTATTTCTCCTATTTTGTTTTTGGTTCCTATTAATGAACAAGCTGATCGATCATGATCAATCCATTGCTTGCACAGCCCTCGCGTGTGAAGCTCACTGACATTCACTTCAAGAACATCAAGGGTACAACCTTCGGCAAAACTGGAGTTACCCTCACATGTAGTAAAGGTGTACCATGCGAGAAGGTAGAGCTGGTTGATATTGACTTGAAGCCTTCCACAGCCGCTGGCGACTTGGCTTCAACTTGTGAGAATGTGAATGGGGTTACTACTACTGGCGTTCTGAACCCTAAACCACCATGCGCATGAGTTCCCCTTGTTGTACATTAATTGATTATTGTGTTTAATTGGTTTCAGCTGCAAGTTGTCCCTTTCCACCCTGGGTTAGGTTGTGTCGTTCTAGGTTTCGACCCCTCCCGGTTCCCGCCAACCATGCAGGACCTATATATGAAGGGACAAATTAAATCATCTCAGATTGATTGCTTCAAGCCTAGCTTGAACCAAACACAAGTGTAATTAGATAGATGAGCTATTCTTGCTGCTTGATTCAAAATTTAATAATATTATTAATCAAATCTTTGATGATAGATAGCGTGTCACTTATTACATTTTCTGCCTTGAAAGGATTGTTTATTTTTTTTTTATTTTAGTATTATTATTATTATTTTTTTAATAAATAATTCAATACCAAAGGAAGAAAGAAAAAAAGGGGAGGGGGAAATACAAATCCTTAAAGGCACAAAATGCCCAAGGGAAGAAGGAGGAGAAAAAAAGAAGGAGAATACAAGCCCAAATGAGCTAGGGAACCAAAAAAATAGGGGAAATTCCGATGCAAGGGTGTCATATGTCTTCTGATCATCCAACTTTAGCCCAATGCTACCACCATAACATTTAAAAAACATTGGATTTTAGACCTCTGTTCCATCTCTATGGAAGTTAAAAGCTCTCTGAGCTATTCTATTTGATGAGTTAGTGGCTTGGTCTCTCCTCCGCTGAGGGCAATGCCGTAGGTAGAGGTGGAGGCTGATTTCTAGCTTATTTTTTGCATGTGCCCTTCTTTGTTGATGGCAATGTTGTAGGTGGAGTTTGTGATTCAAGATATTTTATAGTGGCTTGGTGGTCCTATGATTCTTTCATTCTTTATAATAAAAAAATTTCTTCCTAAACTTAACAAAAAAAAAAAAAAAACATTTAAATACACGAATAAAGCTTTGCAACGGGCTAATTGCAACCAAGTTAAACATTAAATGTAAATAAGTAAAGCAAGTGAATGGATTGAAATAAAATAAAGAAACTTATACAAGAAGAGAGGTGAGAGAGTCCTTGAATCCATATCTTTCAAGGATTGAATGGAGATTAACTCATTGTTATAGGGAAAGATCTCTGAGAGTCTGAGGAAGTGACTCGGATCTTCTTGAGGATTTTGTGAGAAAAATTTGGAAAAATCACAGCATCGGTTAGGAGTTCTCAGGGAAGGTTCTGCACTTCTACCCCATCGATTCCTCTCGGCTTGACTTAATTTTTCCAGATCTAAGTTTTATGAAGGGTAGGAATCAGAATGTCTGAGAGCCCTTTCACAGTCACAGGGGATGGTCCAGGAGGTGGCTTCCCGCCGGAAAGGGGAAGGCAACTCCGGTTAACAGACTTTTGGAAGGCTCATCCTCCAATGGAGAAGGCGGTTTTGGATGGAGGAAAGGAGCCTTCTGCTGCTGCAAATAAATCTTTCGCCTCCATTGTTGGTTCTGATACCGAAGCTTCTGCAAAAGTGACCGTCTCAACTGATCAAATTCCACACAAATCTTATGCGAATGTGGTAGGCTCAAACATACCGATGGTGGATGAACTGCCCGACCCTGTTCATGCAGGGAATTCGACCAAGGTGATCATTCCCCAGGAGGCTTACGAGGATAGATTACTAAAATATCGATTTGCCCTGATAGGCAGAATCAATTTTCGTTTTCTTTCCCTGGATGATGTTCGCAGAGAAGCCCGTGAATTTTGGAAATTGAAAGGTAAAGTGAAGATGATACCAATGGGTAAGGGCTTCACGATCTTCCAATTTGAGTCTGAGCTTGACATGGCCCAGATGTGGAAGCGAAGCCCTGTGAAGATTGGAGGTCAACTCGTTCGGTTTCAAAGATGGCGTCCAGATTTTAACATCCATGAAAAATTGATCAATAAGGTCCTGGTTTGGGTGCGTTTTCCAGATCTTCCTCTGGAATATTGGCATGAAAAGGTATTATTGACAATGGCCAAGGCAGTAGGGAGGCCAGTTGGTCTCGATCAACGCACCAAGAGCGTTATATACGGAAATTATGCTCGTGTTCTAGTGGAAATGGAAGTGGGGGTTCCAAGGCTGGAGGAAATCCAAGTGGAACGCAAACAGCCTGGGACTCAAATTTTGTTCTGGTTCAAGCAGCAGTTGATATACGAGGATTCATTGGGCAAATGCGGTTTCTGCAAAAAACTGGGGCACCAAGTTCACGCCTGCCGAGAAAAGAAGGCCTATGACGAGCGGCAGAATGCTCGAGCCAATGCAGAGATACCAGGGGCGGTGTATGAAGAAGACAGAGTCAACTCGGGAACGAATAACTCACCGGTTTGCATCAACACTTCTTTGGAAAGAAGGGACCACGATCTTGTGATTTCAAATTCAAAAAGTGTGAACAATGATGGAGTAATGGCGGGGGCTTGTCTTCCTCTTAATTCTCTGCCTCAGTTACCAAATGTGGAAGAAGGTGAGATTTTAATTGATTTGAATTCTCCATCTCACAATTCAATTATTCCTATTTTGGAAAATCTGGAAACGGCTCAGGAGGGGGAGATTTTAAATAAGGAAGCTCATGATAGTGAGGAAATACAGTCGGAATCTTCTGATTCAGATAAGGAGGTGTTATTTTCTGATGATGAGGTGGGCCGGTCTGATGAGGAGTCTTCCTCTGAATCTGAGCAGGAATCAAACCGGGATATGGTTAAGGAAGGAGAACCGAACCAGTTGGGTTCAGTTTTAATCACTGGACCGTTGGAGCTTCAGCAGCAGGTGAACAAGGCTATGGCATCCTCCTCTCAGGGTGGGGTGAGGTCTTCTGCTCGTCACACAAGGACAGGGGTGTCCCTAGGTAGTTCTCGAGGAGGTCTGACCGGCAGGGGGGGTAGTGCAGTGATTACTGCCCCATTGCAGCTCCCTTTGAGTAGGAAGGAGATTGCTCGGATGGGAGTTCAAGTGGTCGACAAGGCAGCAGAGATGATTGAGAAAGGAATTGACGCAGGGGAGAAAAAGAAAAAGAAAGGTGGTGGTCAGACCTTGAGGTCGGACAAGTCTAATGGAACATCTTCTTAATTATGCGGATTTTCTATTGGAATATTCGAGGTGTTCGAAAGGCAGCGGCTTCTAGAGCGTTGCATATTTTTCTTCGTGATTACTCCCCTGATGTGGTGTGTATTGCAGAGCCCATGGTGGATTCTTTCTCTTTCCCTGATCGTTTTTTTAATCGACTGGGATTCATGTCTGAATTTATCCATAACTCCCGTCTTGATAAAGTGCCAAACCTCTGGGTAGTCTGGAAAAATTCTCTTGCGAGGCCTGTGGTGGTTCAGTCTTCAGAGCAGATGATTTCAGTTTCTATGCAATGGAATGGTCAGCAGGTTGTGGTTTCTGTGATTCATGCTTCGTGTTTCAGGGCAGAGCGTAGGAATCTTTGGGTGGAGATGGGCATTGTGGCTGCACTGTTCTGTCCATGGGTTGTTTTGGGGGACTTTAATGCCACATTATATTCCCATGAGAAGAGGGGTCCTGGTAGATTCAATGTGGGTTCCGCAGCAGAGTTCCAGGCCATGGTGGATGCTTGTGATTTGATTAGCTCTCCTTCCCAAGGATCAAATTTTACCTGGACAAACAATAGATGTAGAGGACATGTGGCGGCAAGGCTTGACAGAAGTTTTTTCAATGCTCAATGGTTGGATGCTTTTGGTGATTGTGGTCAGAAGGTGCTCCATAGATCAATTTCAGATCATGCTCCAATCCTTTTTTCCTCAGCTGCGATTCCTAAGCCTCGAAATGCCCCTTTCAGACTTCATCGTTTTTGGATGAAAGAGGAATCCTTTGTGGACCTGGTGAGGGATGTGTGGTCTAGGGAGGTTAGGGGTGGTCCCATTGGCAGGCTGGCATATAAATTAAGGGCAGTTAAGGGTGCTCTAAAAGGGTGGGCAAGACAGACTTTCCCTAACTTGGATGTAGCTCTTAAAGAGGCTACTGCAGAAGTGGAGGAAGTCCAGCAAACTATTGACCAGATAGGGATGTCTGATGAGTTATACTCCAGAGAAGCAGAGGCGAAATCTAAGCTCTTGAAAGCAGTGGAGATGCACGAAAAGCTTTGGGCTGAAAAAGCTCGCTGCAATTGGGCAAAACTTGGAGACCGTAACTCAAAATTTTTTCATCTATCGGTTAAGGTGCGACGTATAAAAAACAGCATTCGTGCTTTGAAAAAACAAGATGGTACAATGGTCTCTGAGCCGCTGCAGATGGCAGATTATGTGTCTTTTTTTTTTGAAAATTTTCATAAAGCGGACCATTGCATAGATCATATGGAGCTGTTGCAGGTGATACCTAATGAGGTGAATAGGGAGGACTCTTCCATATTAGAAGCTATTCCTGCCAAAGAAGAGATTAAGAAGGTGGTATGGGGGTTGGATCCAGATAGCTCTCCTGGTCCTGATGGGTTCCCAGGTGCTTTCTTTATACAGTGTTGGGAGATAGTGGGTGACGATTTTTGTGGGGCTGTGATTGCTTTCTTCCGCGGTGGGAAGCTTCCGAATGGGGTAAATAACAGTTTTGTGACGTTAATTCCAAAGGTGGAGGGAGCGATCTCTCTGGATAAATTTCGCCCCATCTGCATGGCAAACTTTTTCTGTAAAGTCCTATCAAAGATCATGGCTGAGAGGTTATCTTGCCTTCTTCCTCGATTGGTGTCAGATGAGCAAGGGGCGTTCCAGAAAGGTAAGATTATTTCATCTAATATTGGATTAGCCTCTGAGCTTGCTAATTTATTACATACATCTGTCAGAGGGGGTGGCATGGGTATTAAGATTGACGTGCAGAAAGCCTATGACACATTGTCATGGGATTTTCTTTTTGCAGTCTTGAAAAAATTTGGCTTTTCGGATGTTTGGTTGGCTTGGATTCATGAAATTTTGGTTTCTTCTAGAATTTCAGTTTTATTGAATGGTGGTCCAGTGGGTTTCTTTGGAGTTGAGAAAGGTTTGCGACAAGGGGATCCGCTATCTCCTATGCTTTTTATTTTGGCAGAAGAAGTGTTGTGCAGGGGTCTAAATGGTCTATTAAAGGAAGGAAAACTGAAGGCGCTCCCTGGTCCTAGAGGTGCTACTGTCCCCAGTCATCTGCTTTTCGCGGATGATATTTTTATCTTCATGAATGCAGGAGCAAAACATGTTAGATGTCTGAGAGAATTCTTGATTAATTACCAAGATTTTTCTGGCCAAAAAATAAGCTTGGAGAAGAGTAAGGTTTTTTTTGGCAAAGTCGCCCCTCACAGGAAGAGGTATATTTCTGATCTGCTGGGTATCCCAATTTGCTCTCTTCCGACGAGGTACCTTGGGGTTGAGATCTTCAAGGGCGCTGTCAAGAAGGATAGGATGCTTCCTCTTATGGATAAAATTAAATCTCGTTTACAGGGATGGCAAGGCAAACTCCTTTCAATGGCTGGTCGTGCAGAGCTCATTCGGTCTGTGATCTTAGGTATGCCTATTCATAATTTTTCCATTTATTGGTGGCCTGAATCGGTGATTAAAACGGTGGAACGATGGATTAGGAATTTCCTATGGTCTGGGGATATTTCCACAGTGAAGAAAATCACTGTGAAATGGGAAGAGATATGCCGACCTAAGGAGGAAGGGGGTTTAGGTATCAGGCGACTGAGGGATGTCAACTGTGCAGTGATTAGCAAACTTGTGTGGCAAATGAAGCATGAAGAATCTGCTTTTAGTTCCTTTTTGCGGGCTAGATTTGTGAATGAAGGTGGAGACCTCAAGAAGGGTTATAGAGCATCTTCAGTGTTTAAAGGTATTGCGAAGATGTGGAATTTTGTATCTCTATCTGAGCGGTGGATGGTGGGTACAGGTGAGGACATTTTCTTTTGGAAGGATCGATGGATAGGTCCTTTGTCTATTGCTGAGCTCTCCCCCCTCCCTTTGTCCCATTTTTCCTATAGCAATTGCAGAGTGGTAGATTTTATTGAAGATGGTAAGTGGTTTTTTCCCCCTATTCAGTCTGAATTTTTAAAGGATATATTCAAAGCTATAGGGAATATATCTTTGCCACAGGGTCAGAAAGACCGATGCTGTTGGTCTCTATCCTCCTTAGGAGCTTTCTCCACTAAATCGGCCTGGGAAGCATTGAGAAAGGTTTCTCCTAAAGTGGGCTGGGCAAAAATGGTGTGGAGCTCGGTTTTGATCCCCCGCCAATCAGTTTTTGGCTGGAGACTTATACATGGAAAGCTTCCTTGTGATGACAAGGTAAAAAGAAAAGGAGTGCTGCTCCCTTCTAGGTGTGAGGTGTGCAATAAGGCTGAGGAGTCTATAAATCACTTGTTCGTGAAATGTGATGGAGCTGTCTACATTTGGAGGGCGTTTGCTGAAGTCTTTGGTTTTCATTGGTCCTATCAGGGGGATGATTTTTTAGCTCATGCTTCATGGTGGACTCAAAAATCCAAATCCATTGGTCTGTCTCAATTGTGGATGGCTGGTTTGATTCTTGTTCCATACTTTATTTGGATGGAAAGGAATTCGAGAAGATTTAGGGGTCTACATCGATCTTATGGTCAAGTCTTTCATACAATAATAGAGGAGATTAGAAGACGTGGCCCAGGAAAAAATGACAGAATAAAATCTCGACTTGATTCTGAGAGATGCTTGAAGCTTAATATAGAGGTGCCAAGAAGGAAGACTAAAGGGGTCCAAGAAATTTTCTGGCTGCCTCCGATGGATGGATGGTGGAAGCTAAATTGTGATGGCTCGTCCTTGGGTAATCCAGGGAATGCTGGAGCAGGTGGCATTATAAGGAACAGCAAGTGCCAGATTGTAGCGATTTATAGCTCCTATTTAGGAATAGCTTCAAATTTCCATGCTGAATTTAACGCTTTAATTGAAGGAATTGAGAGAGCTAGAGAGCTGAATTGTGCATCTCTGTGGATTGAATGTGATTCGGGCGCTGTGGTGCTCATGTTTCAAAGGGGCTGGATCCCGTGGTTTGTTTGGCAAAGGTGGTCTTCCCTTATTTCTTATCTCAGTGGTATAAGATGGAAAATCACTCATTGTTATCGCGAGGCAAACCCTATTGTGGATTTCCTGGCGCAGATGGCTGCTAAGAAGGAAGCATCTACATCAGTGGTGGAATGGCCTCCTGAGGTGCTTGATTTCATGGCTGAGGATGCGATGGGCATATCGCGTTTCAGATTTTATTAGTGTTTCTTTTCCTGTTTGTTGGCCTAGCACCTATTTTTCCGCTGATGGCACTGCCGTAGGTGGGGGTGGGTTCTAGGTGGGGTGATTTCTGGTTTTTTTTGTTTTTTCTCTGGATCCTCTTTTTTTGGATCTTCTTTGTACAGTTTCTTCTTCTTTCCCTTTTCTCTTAATATATATGACCCTTTAGCGAAAAAAAGGATTACTTGGCAAAATCTGCAGCTAGAAGTGGTTCTTCAGATGTTGCTCCTTCTCTTCTAGTTTCAATCATGGATGAGCTAAGAATGGATGTACAATCTAGGCCAAGATTTCGCTTCTTTTAGATTTGTGTTGTGGAGTTGTGGGTTCCTTCCTTGCTGATAGCCTTGTCGAAGGTGAGGAAGTGAACCTGGGGTTTCTCTTCCCCCTTCTTTCTTGTTTTTTGTATCTGGTGTCTCTATAGTCCCAATCTGTACTATATTTTTCTTCCTATTTTGATACACATGATTTTTTGACGAAAAAAAGGAGAGGTGAAAGAGCCGTTGAAAGACATAATCGTTTTTATAATAGTTTGAATTTCCATCCTACATGCACTACCTAAGCCCCATATACTTAGGATTTCCCTTTTAATATCTTAGCTCTTTTGACGAGTTATGGGGGACTCGTCATTAACTTAGTTTGTCCACTTACAAAATGTGAGAAAGTTTAATCTGTCATCTTCTTAATGTACCTGTTTGGGTACTGAGACTGCCATGATCTTAGCATGCATGTCCATGAAAATGTGTGAAAGCTGGAACCATGGACCATCATTATCTTAATGTGTTTGTCTGAAAATGTGTTATGCTGGTAAAATAATATGGAGAGTGAGAGAATTTGATTAACTGTTATTATTATCTTCACCATCATCATTATCTTCGTATGCTAGGTTTCCTTCTACAAAACTATAGAAAGTGAATGAATTTGATTCAAAAATTTTTATTTATTTATTTATTTTATGAATATCAAATTTATTCAACTAGCACAACCGAATACAAATGCATCAGCTTGGGAAAGCTTATGGGAAAAATCTCCTGTGCAACCTTGGCATTGCCTGGTGTGGCTAAAAGGGTTGTTACCTCAATCATCCCTATTTGGATGGAGGTTAGCGCATGAATGTTTCCTAATTGATGACAAAGTTGCCTTATGCCACATCCCTCTGGTGTTTAGATGTTGCTTATCTCAAGAGTGTTACAGCACATCTTCTTAGATTGTGATTTTGGAGGTTCAGTCCGTTCGATAGTGTAGCAGTTCTTTAATCAAAGATAGTGTGGTTTCCCCTCTCTTGAGGAGCTTTTTTCCTGGTGGAGGAGAAAAGCATTGGTGGTTCCTCTAGGGAAGGTGTGGCTCACTTTGGTTTTTCTGATTCCATTTCAAATATGGAAGGAAAGAAACAATAGATGTTATGACAAAAAAATATCGGTCATCTGTTTTAGTGGTGAAATCTGCTCTGCATGAATTACAATAGTATTCTATGATGGCTAAGATTCAGATCTCTTTAGTGGTGGACTTTCTGGTCTCAAGGAAATTAGAGATATCTATTTCAAGAACCCCTCCTAAGAAGATTGCTGAACTTGTTTGGTCATCTCCACCGGCTGAATTTTACAAGTTGAATGTCGATGGTTGTTCCCTTAGTAACACAGGTTGATCAGGAGCTAGAGGAGTTGTTAGGAATAATGATGGTTCTCCTTTGATTTGCTTTGCTACATACAAAGAGATAGCTACTAATTTCATAGTAGAGTTCCCTGCTTACTGTGAAGGTGTTCATATGGTGTCCTCTTTAAATGTGGACAGACTATGGATAAAATGTGACTCACAGGCGGTAGTAAATTGTATGAAGAATAACAAAATTTCATGATGTTATTAGCAGAAATGGTGGTCATTCAAGCAATATCTGGATAGTGTAACATGGTATATCTCACAATGCTATCGAGAAGTGAATGTTGTGGTTGATATGTTGGCAAAGCATGCGGCAATTACAAGACAGTCAAGGAGATGGGATTCGGCACCGCCTTTTGTAATTCTTGATATATGTTGGGACTCAAATATGCGATCAAGATATAGATTTACATAAGTAGAGATTTCTCTTTCTTGATTGGATTACCTCTTTGCTGATGGCCATGCCGAAGGTGGAGGGGGGATTGAATGTGTAATTCTCTCATTCTTTTATGCTTGTATTCTTCCAATCTATGAATATATTCTTTTGTTCACTTTTAGCAAAAAACAAACGAATACCAATGCACTCAGAAGGGAGGGAAGAGAAAAAGGAGGTGGGGAGGGGGACCCAAAGAGATGCCTAATCAGGCCATCCACTAATAGGGAAGCCTAATAGTCAAAACAGAGTTCAGGTCCTAAGGAAAAAAAATTAAGGTAGATGAGTAATCTGGGTATAGTTTCATTTAGATCTGAGTATAGTTTCATTTAGTTCGTATTGTATTTCATTCAGTCTTTTTAATACGCGGTGGCCATCAATTTTTAGTATTGAAAATTTCTTATCATGGTGGAAGCAACAAGGAAGGTCGATGGTGTTCAAACCAGCATGGGTGTGTGGCTCTATCTTTATTCCTTTTTTTATTTGGCTAGAGAGGAATGCAATAACTCAGAATGAGGAGAAAAAGGTCTACAAGCAGTGCTTTGCTATGGTCAAGTATGAGCTTAGTATGCTTTCGTTGGTTCATTTAGGTAAGCCCCTATCTGTTTCAGATTTGCTGTGTGCGAGTAGAGTGGATTTCACCATTGTGTGTCGAATCATAAGTGAAATTATTGAAGTTTTTTGGTGTTCTCCTCCCTCTGGATGGGTAAAGCTGAACACAGTGGATGCTCCTTGGGCAATCCAGGGAAGGCTAGTCTAGGAGGCATTTTCAGAAATGATGAGGCTGAAATTACTCATAACTTCAGATCCTTTATTGGTCAAAAGACTAATTTTGAAGCGGAATGTATGGCTGTAATCCGGTATGCAAAATTTCATGGGTTTCAGAATATGGGTGGAATGTGACTCCACATCTGTGGTGATTCTTCTTCAAAAGGGTCTAGTTCCATGGTATTTGCGCCAACGATAGTTGGTTTGAAGGATAACCTAAAGTCCATTCAATGGAAAATCACCCATTGCTCTCGTGAAGTTAATTCCATTGCGGATTTTCTAGCAAATTCCACTGCAAAGTTTGAGATTTCAAATCCTGTTCTCATGTGGCCTACTATGGTGGTCAAAGATCTGACATGGATGCTACGTATCGTCCCCGTTATAGATTTTCTTAAAGCTCTTTAGCTGTGAGTTAGAGGTTTCTTGTTTCTTTCTCCTACTAATGGCACGGCCGAAGGTGGAAAAATATTCAATGTACCAATTTCTTTGTTTCGAGTTCTGTTGTAATTTTCTCATTCATTCATTCTTACTATACATGACTTTCTAGCAGGAACGAAAAAAAAGTCTAGCAAACGAAAAAAAAAAAAAAAAATGTAAATAGGGACACACTATCCATCAAAGATTGACTATTTAGAGAAGATATTTTTTATTAATTAATATTGCATCTTAAATCATGCCAATAGATACAATATGTCATCTAATCAAAGTTTTTGTTTTTAGATCAATTGACCAGAAAAGAAATTCTGAGATGCTTCATATCCTTTCATAGATCCTGCTTGGTGGGAGGGATCCAAACATGTACGACACAACCTAACTCAGTTTGAGGAATCAGTACCCAATTACCCATGAAAGTGATAAACATGAAAGCAAACCCATTGTACAACAAGGGGATCGATGGACTCATTAGCATGATGGCTTTGACACCTGAACTCCAAGTAATAACCCCTTTTACATTAACACAGCTTGAATTGGCATCGCCATTGCCCGCGGCAGGCTTCAATTCGATATCGACAAGCTCTACCCTCTCGCATGGCACACCTTCACTACAAGTGAGGGTAACTGCAGTTTGTTTGAAGCTTGTACCCTTGATGTTCTTGAAGCGAATTGTCAGTGAGCTTCCCACAAGAGGGCTGTGCAATTGATCATGAGGTTGAGAGTTCGGTGAATCTTCACATAAGTGAAGTGATCATATATACAATTAGTATTTTCATAGACTAATAAGATTCGCCGTGCAAAAACAAAATAGGAGAAATGAAAAGTAAAATTAATGCAATATATAATTACCGTAGAGTCGTAGGCCTTCTTATCACAACAGTTTTGGTTGATGATGATGGACACCTTCTGTGTTAGGGCTGGAATCAGGGGCTGTGATCTTGACATCATGGACGATGAAGTCATTGGTTTGGCCAATAGTTAAGTGAAAAGCTTAAATCGCTTAAGGATTCGCCTTATAAGGGAATATTGAGTTATTCCATTCTAGGTAACTCAATATTCTACTTCAAAACGTTTTGACTTCCAACAGCATTTTAAGGGACATTGCATTTGATTTTGACTTCCACCATGAGATAAAGTTTTGAATACCAACGAAAGATTGCCATTGGATTGCAAAACAGTCACAGAACTCACGCCACAGTGATAATGCAAACTCACATTCATAAACACATGATGGAAAGATTCCTCTTCATTGCCACAGAGATCGCATCTTGATGGAAGCATGACCCCTCGTTTCCCTACTTCCTCATCTGTAGGTAGTTTCCCATTTACCAATCTCCAGTCAAACATTGCATGGCAAGGTTGGAGTTTAGCCCTCTAAACTATAGAGTTCCAACCCACTTTCTGCTTCCGCTTTCTTATGTTATCCCAGGCAGATTTAATCGAGAAGACACCTGAAGATTCTGGACTCCAATGACACCTATCTTCCACGGGAATAAGATTCTCGAAAGAATATGCTCATTGAGGATTCTTCATTTTTTTTATCTGCCAGGCAAGCTTACACAAACACACCATATTAATATCCCTCAACTTTCGAAGGCCTAGCCCTCCCTCCTATTTGGGTTTGCAAACATCTTTCCATTTCACTGTAATTTTTTTAACTACATCAATATTATCTGATCAGATGAAGTTGCGCATCCATTTCTCTATTGTTCTGATTGACAACTCCAGCCTCCAGTACACAGAAAAATTATACATGGGGATACCCGAGATCACCAATCCTACTAATTCAACCTTTCCCGCCATAGACAAAAGCTTTCTTTTCCATCCTGCAAGATACTTTTTTATTTTATCCAACAAACGGTGAAGATGGGATTTACGAACCCTCCCTTTGAAGATCTCCACTATTAATTATTTGTCGGAAGACCTGTCGCCTAGATACCCATGTAGTCACAAACATAAATTTTTATATGATGAGCCACCTTCCCAAAGAAGAGCTTACTTTTGTCCAAGTTTATCTTCTAACCAGAGAACTCCAGATACTTGGAACTCCTGGGTTTGCCTACCAATGAATTTAGAGAGAGAGAGATCCTGAGTTACTATTAATTTTGTGGTAAAAAGTTCATATTCAAATATGAAGTGTGTGGGCTTTTCTTTAAAAATAAAAAATAAATAAAAAATAAAAAATAAAAAACTAATTTGTGGCAGGTATACAAATAGAGACAATTGGTGCGCAAAAAATATGTTGTTCCATAGTGAAAATGCTTCTACGTGCTCTCCCATTGACTCATGTACTGGTATGTAGCCAGCAGGATAGCATTCTCTTGCCCAAAAATTATATATTTAGTACATTTTTTTTTTTGCTAAAAGGTCATTTTATTAAAAGAGAACAAAGCAAAACAAAGATAAATACAAAAGGGCAGGCCGATCCCACAAAACCCACTTGCAACCTCCACCTTCGGCATGGCCATCAGCAAAGGGAACAAGCAAAGGGCTTAGCCAAATCGAAAACGGTGTCTGTCCAACGCATCAGAAGCTAACTCATCAACTACATGTCTCGGGAACTCCACTGAGAATTCTGAGGAACAAGATTTAGATGCTTTCCTAGCCAGAAAATCAGCGACAACATTAGCTTCACGAAAACAGTGAGTGATCTTCCATTGCACCAACTCCAAAAAGGAAATAACAGATCTCCATTTCTGCAGGGCAAACCATGGAATCTCCCTTCTCTGAACTGCTGAGACCACGGACGCTGAGTCTGACTCAATCCAAACACCCCTAGCATGATAGTGTCTAGCTAGCTGAATACCCTCCAAGACTGCCTCAAATTCAGCTTCATATATTTGTTTGACTCCCAGAAAAATGCTAAAAGAGTCGATTACCTTGCCTTTATCATCCCGTAAGACACCACCAGCACCTGCATTACCTGGGTTACCAAGCGAACTTCCATCCACATTGATCTTCATCCACGCCCTGGAAGGCTTACACCAGTGAACCTCAAGAGGTGAAGGGGAAGTTGAATTTCTAATACTTAAACCTATCTTCCTGCAGGTCATCAAGTCTGAAATCGAACGAACTTCTTCACTTGATCCGTCACAGCAAAGCTGAACCTCTTGCCTTATACTTTGAAAGACATACCGCCCTGCCCTTTCTTTATTTTCCTGCCTTCTTTTATTTCTTTCCCACCAAATATGGTTGATAGTAATGAGCAAACCCAACTTCCATGGCTTCTTTAGCTGAATCACTTGAGATTTCCTCTTCCACCACTGGAACAATGATTGAATGCTTGGATGATTTACCCACGCCACTCCAAAAAAATCTAAAAAACTCTTCCATATTGATATGGAGAATGAACAATGTAAAAAAATATGAACCAAACTTTCTTCAGCCTTTCCACACAGGTTGCATCTGGATGGGAGATAAACACCTTTTTGGCAAACCAGGTCGTCCGTTGGGATTCTACCATGCACCACTCTCCATCCAAAAATGGAGTGTCTTGGAGGAAGATTCTTCTGCCAAATCAAAGAAGACCAGTTCACCTTCAAGGATTTCACTCTAACAGCCTCCCAAGCCGACCTTGAGGAGAAATACCCTGAAGGAACTAGCGACCACACCCTGAATTTAGTACATTTTTTCATGTTGTTAAAAAAAAAAAAA
>NC_056559.1:27798155-27803958 GCF_013358625.1 Macadamia integrifolia
AAAAAACTAATTTGTGGCAGGTATACAAATAGAGACAATTGGTGCGCAAAAAATATGTTGTTCCATAGTGAAAATGCTTCTACGTGCTCTCCCATTGACTCATGTACTGGTATGTAGCCAGCAGGATAGCATTCTCTTGCCCAAAAATTATATATTTAGTACATTTTTTCATGTTGTTAAAAAAAAAAAAAAGAAACCTAAGATGGTTTGAATAGCAAGAGCCATGGCCCAACTGGTCAATTTGGAGCTCTTCATCCGTTCCCTCTTAATTGACGGTTTAATAGGGATAGAAATGTGTCCAAACTCCAAACCCTCGA
Organism: Macadamia integrifolia; assembly: GCF_013358625.1. NCBI lineage: Eukaryota > Viridiplantae > Streptophyta > Magnoliopsida > Proteales > Proteaceae > Macadamia > Macadamia integrifolia. The sequence continues at coordinate 27,798,473 of NC_056559.1, forward strand.
TTTATCCAGTTATCCTTAATGAGAAGTTGGACCAATTTTAGTCCAATGAGGGATACCCAGGTGTGCATGAGAGGATATTAATTTATCTTCGTTAATGCTCCTTTATTTATTCTTTATTTTTTATTTTTTTATTTAGTCAGGAAAATAAAAAATAAAAAATAAAAAATAAAAAATAAAAAAAATTTGGAAGAAGATATTTTCGTGGCTCAAAAACCTGTTGTTGGATAAGTACATTCTTTGATATCTTATGGTAACACCTCTTCTCTATTCAACTCATTATACTGAACAGTTTCCATCTCTATAACATTCTCATGCATTATTAAGGCTGCGTTTGAAATGCATTTTAGGTCTAGAATGCATATTAAGGTCATATAAAAAAAAGAAAAAAAAAAGCATTGTGTGGTATTCATTCCTATTCTCAAACATTAGAATGAGTGAGAATGTGGCACATCTGTTCCAATTTCTGTGGCAAAATGAAAATGCCTTGTTCTAAAAGCCCCGAAACCTTCCCCCAACTCAAGAAGAATCTGTGAGGAGCTGAAAATGAAAGTGCTCTAACATGGTTTTGATTTCTTCATTCCCTTGTGTAATGACATGCGGCAGTGTGTCATATACAAGAAGAGAGATTCTACTTCTTGTACAAGATAGAGCTCTAAACTAAAGGAGAAAGTCTAAAAGTCTTAAGAAAAACATATAAGTTGCTATCACAATGTGGGGACTTTATATTCAATTGATACACCCCCTCAAGTCGAGGATTCAAGAGATCAGATCTTCAACTTGTATCGAAGAAATTGAAAACGTGTTGTAGCTACGCCCTTGGTTATGATTTACTGAAGTTTTTTCTTCTAATTTGAGTAGTGTATGATTGGAAGAGTTAGTATCTCAGGTAACATGTTAATAGTGCTTAACACATGCATTATTTTTCTTATTTTTTTTGCTAAAAAATTATAGCATTATTATAAGAAGAAAATAACATCAATACAAATAGGAAACACCAAAAACTCGCTCTCATTAACACATGCATTAATCTTCTTAGTAAAGTTCACTTCGACAAGTCTTAATTTTTGTGTTGGTGTAGTGTGAGAAGCATTGGACAATATCCAAATGAGAAGGAAGTGAAGGCTTTGAGGGTGAAGCTGTACCTTTACTAATACAAATAATGGTGTCCGGATCAAAACATGGACAGGATCACCAGAAAACACGGTTTCTGATATTAGATTTGAAGATCTTGTCATGACATATGTGTCAAACCCCATCATAATCAAACCAATAATATTGTGACAACTAGGAATGGGACTCTGTGGTAAGTCTCCTAATTAAGAGCAAACTATTGCAAATTGAGGGGGTGGCAATTTAGGCATTAATCTCATGGCTGGCTTAAGGATTGAGCTCTTGTGTGGCGCAACACAGTGTCTGGCACGCATCCAACGGTCAGAAACACCTTGGCACGGAGTCCAAGGTGATCGCACGCAGCCCAAGGTGATTCTAGGCGTTGGATGCGCGCCGGATACTGTGTTGCGCCACAAAGGAGCCAAATCCCTGGCTTAACCTGATCCAATTGACATTGCCACTCCTCATACCATGATATCCTCTTGAGGGAACAAAGCTAGGGGAATCTTAAGAATTGCCTCAACCTCAACTGGATAAAATAAGCTACAAACTAACTCTACATGCCAAAGGCGATTTTGATCATATATCAAATCCAAAACCATTAATTAATCCCCTTCGCCGATCAATGAAAAGTTGGATAAAAAAACTCGACAATGAGAGAATCCAATTATTCTCCAAGATCCGAAACCTGTACCTCAGCTTCCACAATAACCTTGCTTTAAGAATTTTCCTTTAATGGCTAACTAACCCTTGTAACAAACAGAATTGAATAGACAGTGAAGAACTTAACTTACATCACATGTGGTCAAGAATGGAACTGCACCTAAATACATGAGATTTGCAATAGATAGGTTCGAGCATAACTAAAGTGCAAACCAAGAAAAAAAATGATTAGAGGTTAAGTGAATTAATAAAAAAGAGGTAAAGAATAGAACTACACCTATGTCTATAATAGTGTAACAACATAATTGATGTTATGGCAAGAAGGGGAAAAAATCCATAAAATTCATAATATCTCGCAACATAAAGTGTAAACCAAAAAATTGAAAAGGAAAAAGTTGTAAGCAAAGATTATATAATACCTCCTAAATTATATAAAGTGGAAAAAATAGTAAAAAGGAAAACATATAAAATGAACACAAACAAAAGAAATGATTAATGTGGAAGGAAGGACATAAATCAATAAAACATTAAATTTCGCATACTATATTGCGGCATATAATCTCCATCACAAGAAAAAAGAAAATAAAAGAAACTAATAATCAAAACTACTTACCTTAAGAGAAGAGAGTATGAGACGCGAAAGAAGAAAGAGAGGAGGATGTGTGCCAAAAAGATGATATAAAGGTAAGAGAAATACATTGGATGAATGATGTGTTGGTGTAAGATGTCTTGTATTCCGTCATAGTTTAATCCAGGAAGTACTACTGTAGCGCCTCGACAGGCAAGACAGATGCAAGCAATACTGAGAGGTGTGAAAGACTAGCTTTGTAAAGCTATTCTCCATTGATAGTGAAGCAGGATCTCATCTCACTGAGGACGTAGGCAATCTTGCCGAACCTCGTAAATATGTGTGCATTGCTTGTTCTTGTTTTTCTATTATCTTCTGCATCGTTTTAGGGTTGCATTTTTACATTATGTAGTTACCTAATAAAATAAATTTTACATCTAGGAATGAGAGAAGAATTTAAGAGAGGTAAAAGACACAGAGGGAACGAAAGGGAGAATGTGAGAGGAGAGAAAGAAAGAGTACATGAGAGTGTAGATCAATGAGGTTTCGATGCAAATAATGGTTAAAAAATGACAAGATGATTATAGACTTAGTTAGGAAGACGCACCTACGTACTCTAGCTAGTTGCTCCTTCTGAAGCACCAAACTTAGATCGTCACTTCATCTACCTGGATTTTTATGGAAGCTTCATTGAACCTATGTAAACAGATGGGAGAAAACAATCAAATTAGATCAATAAAGAGCAAAACTTGCTTAGATGAACAAACAACAATTCAATTGGATCATAGCAATTGAATATTAAAGAAAAATGCTTCAATAAAGTAACTATATGTACATATACAATTGGCTAAAAACATAATTAAATACCTATATGTGTACTCGAACATATGTCTAATTCTTACATAAGAATCATTGTATCACCACATTACTTGCATTCTACGTTTGTTTAAGTTTAGCTATCTAGAAATTGAAGTGGGTAATGATGACGATGATAATAAATAAAATGTATAAAATTAATCTAGAAATTGAAGTGAGTAATTATAAAGATGTAGATAAGACATAAATTAATAAAATTCTCACATAGTTCTGGCTTCACATATGGAATTACTGTATCATTCAAATAAGGATGTAAATTGTAGTCTATGCAAATCAAATAAAGGATAGCTATCCAAGAAGTTAAAGTATACAATAACAGTATTCAGGCTGGCAGTAAAAACTAACAAGTTACCCAGATATTTATTATTATCATTTTATTTAGTTTTGAAGAGTGGGCTGAAAAAAATCTATAATATCTAACTGTTTCTTGCCCTTCTTCTTCTCCTTTTTGTTACTCCTTCCTAGTTTTACTCAATCCCTATATCACCATTGCCAGCATCTCTAGTTCCGATCTTCGAACTCAAAGAGGTCTCCAAAGTCTTCTGGTTTGCTTTTGATTGGGTTTGTTCTTCCCAGCATCTTTGGCTCGACTCACCAACTTCGGTCCTTGATCTATGGGTCTCTGTTTCTTAGTGAAGGCTTCTCTGAATCAATGTAAGGTTGTAAGATAGGATAGTAATAAAATTATTACAAATTAATCTAGAGATATAAATGAGAAGGATAGATATACAATAATATCATCTTAAACAAAGACTTATCGATTTGAAGAATTCAATTAGCTGCTTCTTAGTTTATACTCAAGAACTAAAGAAAGGAAGAATATGTGAATGAGAGCTTCCTGGAATATGGAACATTCCATAGGGGCAGCATCAATACTTGTTTGCACATCCTCCACAATAAAAGACACCTAGCTAACAACCCCTGGTATCCTTCAACCTAGAGGGCGCAACAAACCAACCCATTTAGTGTACACTGTCTTTGATGAGTATAGAAGGTAACACATGTTCCCCATAAAACATGTATCTACAGCAGTCACGTCTATATATTCTTTACAACTGATTCACAAAAGTAACCAATTCTCTCTCTCTCTCTCTCTCTCTCTCTCTAATGGTATCTCCCACGCACTGACTCGGTTTGATTCATAAGTTGCTTGTTATGACAGTCCAATTGACACATCAAATTGTTTGGCATTTTGATTACAAGAAGAATTTTCAATAGCTATACCAATAACAGCCCAAGCAAAACAATAGTATTGTTCAAGAAAATTAAAGTTTACCATTCAGGAATCCAACAGTCCTTCTTCAATTGTCATTCTGTCTCTATTATGGTATGAACTCTTGTGTACTTACACCTCGGCTGCTTTCCTTATTTCATTAATGAAGCAAAACCATTAGTAACAACGAAGCGAATCGTCACATTTTCCGGGGCTTAACGTCACACCTTCCAATTTACTTAATTATACAACGTAGTTTAATCCAAAAAAAAAAAACTATACAAGGTAGTCCATGATTCTCTCCCTATCATGTTTCTCAAATAAATGATTCCCTTCTCTTTATTTATTTACTTGTGCTATTCACTTGATAGAGGAGAGCTCAATTCCTTCTTATCTCAAACTCATCTCAAACTCAAAAGTAAAAGGAAAATTTCTACCAAAGTAAAAGGAAAATAAAATTAATAGAGAGTAGATAAATATTAAGAGTTTTTCAGATTAAGCAAAAATAAACACAGCAAATGAGATACGAACGTGAGAATGAGAGGGGTACTAGAAATTTAAAAAATAAAAAGAATAACAAAAAAAAAAAGATAATGAAGAAGAAAGGGTTAAATTTTTTAAAGTGAAAATTTTGCTTTTGCTATTCACTCCATAGAGGAGAGACCACCTCATACTTTTATATAATAGTATGATATATATATATATATATATATATTGGGGAGAAAAATACTACCTAATTGCATAGACATGTACTCATGCAGAGGTCAATGAAACGTGTATGTGTGTATATATATATATATATATATATGTGGATATCAACCTGAATGGGATTTAATGGGTTTCACAATAGGGTGGGGACGTCATTTTGTTTTTCCTTTTTTTTGTAGGGAGAGCGTCCATTAATCATTACCTTTTTATTTATTTATTTATTCATTTAAAGTTTCTCAAAGAACTCCCTTGCCTCTTTTTATAAGAAGATAAGGTGTTATTTTGCTATACAAAAGTATCTGGTCCCTCCTCCGAGAAGATACCAACAAGCACTAGTAACCCTCCCCA
>NC_056559.1:27804058-27808964 GCF_013358625.1 Macadamia integrifolia
TTTTTTTTTTTTTTTTTTTCTCCACTAAAAACTTGTGCTTTTTCTTCATTTTGCTGGAAACCCAATTTGGAAAACCTCCACTGTCAATTCAAACAGAGAAAGAGAAGGGGCTAAAGCACAGGAGAGGGAGAAAGAAGTGATACCCAACACTTGAAATTTTCTGAGGATTTTCTTTTGGTATATTATGGTACATTCGCAATGGAATTCTTCTTTGAAATTGCAAATTACTTGTGAGAATTGAATTATTTTGTGAAATTGAAAATGAAGTTTTGATTATGTGACATTCTCTCTCTCTCTCTCTCTCTCTCTCTCTCTCTCTCTCTCTGTTTTCAATGTATAATTGTCTAATAAAGCCTGTCAAACCTGTCAAATACAGAGTTCCTTTCGGTGAAGAGAAAGGCAAATTAAAAGGAGCTATATACTTGCCTTCTGGATGCCAACTTAGTCATCTCATTGTCGGATATTCAGTAATTCTGGTTTTTTCACCATTGAAACTTTGCAGGGCTGTGCTTACCATTTCATTTGTAACATTGGATAGAAGGGGATCATGTGAATTTTCTGTTGGTCAAATCTTATAATTAAACTCCTCTTTTTCTTTTCTTTTTTTTTGGGGTAAAAATTGAACTCCTCAATCATATGCCTTGCATCTTAAAAAAATCATTCATATTGTATGGCAGATCATGTGATGGACTTCCTCAACTATTTAGTGTTGACTTAAATTGACATGTGCAGTGTGCCAATAAACTTACCCTGCATGACTATCACTATCCTATTAAAATATGAATAGAAGGTGATCATTTTAGCAATTCTCCCACAAACTTTGGGCCCCAATTGATATATCATGTGCCAAATGAGTAGGAGTGCTGGCCTGAAGCTGAGTCTGGCTAGCATTGTTTCACAGGGTGTAAGGTGTCCAAGGGTACCCTAGAGACACCCCTCCCTCAGGTGCTCATTCAAAAGACATCTCCCTTGGAATTAATCATAAAGAGAAAAGGCAAAAAGGAAGGAAATGGAGCAACCCCGAAGTATCATCTAATAGGGAAAAAGGTAAGTATCATCTAATAGGGAAAAAGGTTTCTGTGCTCAGACCATGGTTTCAATTATCAGTCTGGGATCGACCGTATCAGATTGATATTGGCTGAGACCAATCGCCAATCTGATACTATACCATCCCCTAAATCCTTGACTCAGACTCATGGGAACAAATGATCGGTACATCTTCATAAAATGGAAAATGATATTTCTATAGATACTTTATCGTGCTTCTCTATTAGTACTTGTGCATGCGAAGGAACCACATTCCCCCATAGGAAACATTTCCCCTACCTAACAATACATTCTAGGTCACACACAAGATTCCATTTGTGTGTATTTCTTTCTCGTTAATTACAAGCCCATGTTCTTGATCTTTCTTATATTAGCCTACAGTAGGCTTCTTAATAAGTGAACGGATCAGGTACATTCTCGTACGTCCCTGGTATGTGGATTTAGAATCTATTAAATGAAGAGAGAGAAAATTGATTCTAAATCTACAGACCAAGGTTGTTCTCGTACATTCTTGTACGTGAACTTGAACCGCTCTCTCTTAATAAGGGGGTTCTCAAAGGGATTTCCTGTTCCCTAAGAAATCCTCAATCCATGTGAGAATATAAAAGGCATTGATTATGAGTTGTTGTTATTGTCATTAGATGTTTTAAAAATAATTTTGTCTTGGAGAGGGAAAGGTGAAGTACAGACTGAACTCCGAAGATGGAACAAAATCCTTAGAATGGAAAGTTCATTCTAATTTTAATGCTTGCAGATGAAACCCAACTAATTAAATATATTATCTTACATTGTGCATATGTGTAAAAGAACCATCCTATCCACTTCCAAGCCACTTAATAAGCTTTTTATTATTTAGTTAAAGGGAAAAAGATTCCCACCGGTGGGATGCTTTCCCACGCCCTCTCACATCCTGATCATGTAGGTCTCTAATACTTTCTTTCTCCTTCCTGATCTTGTTGGTTTGATAAAACTTTTTCCTAACATGAGAGATTCCCTCTATACCGGCAGCATGGGAAATCTTTTCCCTTATTTTAAAAAAAAAAAATTTTTTTTTTGGGGGAGGAGGGGGGGGAAGCCTAGACAAAAGGGTGCGAAATCATCACTTTGCCCCCAGTAAAATCACAAAACTCTATCTTTGTCGATACCCTTATATGCACTCTCATTGCTCTATCACATTGGTGCAGGGGCTACAAACCCAGAAAAAAGCCTACAATCTCAAACATCAAATAAATCAAGAATTTTTATTTTATTTTTATAAAAAAAAATAGCATTTTTCTTTCCTAATAAAATAATAAATGATAAACCATGAATTTAATATAGGAAAAAGAATGCTAACAGGCTGCATGGTACGGTAATGCCTCTCTGATTTTCTCTCTCTCTCCTCCCACAATGGTATAAAAGAGATAGACACAATAAAGTACTAGCATATACTAAGCAGCTGGACAGGGAACTCAATCCTATTTAGTATATGGGAGGGGGATCGTTGCCAACCTGCATGGCCATTGCACTAGTGTGGGGGCCGATGAAAACGCAAGTGGAGACATTCAATTGGGGTGGGATTTTTCATTTTGCAAGAGGTGGAGCAGTCATTTCCGCCTTCTGGTGTCTGGGCATAGGCACCATCCAGCCTGGTAACCTTCTCTACCCATATTATATACAAGACAGCTACATCTGAATCCAAAACAACTTTGTTTGGCTCTTTAAATGCATTTACGTGGTTCCAGAGTAAAATGAGGATTTGTAGACGTATGTGGGTATAAAGTAGGATAAGAAGGGTGGGCTTTTAATTGAGGTCTCTTTTTTCTTCTTTAATCACATGGGCTTGACGTGGGAAGAACAATTTATAACTTCTACAAGTGCACAACAGAGTGGATTAATATGAAAGGCATTCTGAAGTCGAAATTACTCAGAAAAAAAAAAAGGGTGATCTGTCTAGTGTCTTCATACAGTCATGCTTCAGTGGTTGATAGGTGCAGGAGAATCAAGTATTACTATCTAACAGGAAGTGTTGACTGTTTTCATATACGACCTAAAGCCTTTAACCCAATAAAAAACAAAACAAAACAAAACAAAACAAACCAAAGGGAGAACATTCATATTCTATAACCATAACCCATAGGAGGGATGCTTCAACAAATTAAGAGAACCTTGACTGCATTTTAAAGTTAAAGTTGGGCCAGGATCGTTACCTGGTCACATAGAAAACAACGGAACAATCCGAGGAGATGCACAAGCATCCAATCAGAGAGGCAGGGTTATCTTTTCACCATCCATGTCTAGGTGTAGGGCATGCAACCAGTTAGGATCTTTTCCCTTTAAAGTTTTATGTGACTCTTTTCTTTTCCCTTTCTGCTAGTGTGAAGTGCTAGATTAGACTGCCATGATATCCGAAGCAACCCTATTTAATTTTGGGTATCACCCGTAGCAGCCTCGACAGCCCAAAGTCATGCCAAGGCTGCTCGGGATTGGCCCCAGAGGAGTGACCGCAAGGTAGTTGCAGACCAGGCTGATTGCAAATCAGCTCGACCCCGGGAGAGAGTGGTCATAGATCAACTCAGTCATGTTTCTTTCGTCATAGAACAGCCATCCATATAAAATATTTAAGAACGACAATTAAGCTGGTTAAAGGGGGTAATGCTATGTCATTAAGGGATTAAAGTTAAATACGCTATCGGAAAAAAAAAACCCAGATAGATTAAAGGGTAGGAACATTTAGGGATGCGAATGGAGCAGGTTAAGGAGGCTAATGATACGCCAAAATATTGGATTACGTTTAGTTATGATACTTGACAGGTTCCCCAGTAAAAACTACTGAGCAGCGCAGGTGCTTAATGGCTCTGTGTTGCTACTAGGAAAACTCCATTTGGTTTGGTCTACATAAGGTGCCCTGCTCAACACAAAGCCATTAAGCACCTATTTGAGTAACAGTGAGAGTTCCCAATTCATGAAAAAAACCAATACATAAGGGGTTATTTGCTTGAGATAAACCATCAAATTTCACATGTAACCCATGGTGGGGCCCCCATCTATCCAACAGTGAGAATGCCAAAGCAAGATCAAAAGAAATGTGGGATTCCTGTGGAACATGATTCACATTCATAACTTCTAAGGCCCTTCAACATAGCAAACGTGGATCTCTCACTCTTCATTCAAAGCAAGCTCAATAGAAATGAGGTTACTAAGTCTGATGGTCTCTTGGTATACAAATATACAAATAAGTTGAACAACATCCCGGATTTGACCCCCAAATGACCAACAATATAAGCCACACAACAGTCATTTATCAGTTGCACAGAGTGATCTCTATCCTGTAAGTCATCTTTGATAAACCACAATCCATTCAGCAAGTGTTCATTTCAGCTGGGTCCATTTGTGCATACCCGATCGTAAGATTATCAACACAACATTAACAATAATTCCTTCAACAAGATTACCTTCCTCAAACCACAAAAGAATTACAAGAGGGGAAATTTTCTTCACCACTGACACGATATTAAACACGCATTGAAGATTGTTTCATCCATGATTTCCAACCCAAATTGTCAGCTTCCAATTCCCAATCTTAGTCTAAATGAGATGTCCAGTACATCAGCCCACTGCATAAGTTAATCAGGTTACCAGTAAGAACACTAAATAATAAAAATGGTTATCACAGTCAATAGCATTAATAATAATAATGAAGAACCAGGCTGCTAAGTTGGTAAAAAAAGTGACCTAGGCTACAAATCCCCACACACTGGGAAATTTGTTAATCCTGCATAGAACAAAATATATGAAGGGTGGGAAAGGTTGGTACTTGGTAGGACGTCCCCCTCCCTCCTCCTCCTCCTCCTCCTCCCAACCCAAACCCCACCCCCCC
>NC_056559.1:27809891-27822779 GCF_013358625.1 Macadamia integrifolia
AGGAGGAATGGGTGGACATTATGGCAAGGACAAAACATACTCAATGATGAAAGACTTATACTTTTGGCCTCAACTCTTAATGGATGGGCAACATGTGATACAAGGATGCCGCACTTGTCAACTTGCCAAAGGAGAAAAGAAGAATACAGTACTGTACACACCGTTGCCCGTTCCACACGCACCTTGGGAAGACATAAGCATGGACTTTGTCCTAGGCTTACCACCTACACGGGAAAGGTATGATTTCATATTTGTGGTAGTAGATCATTTCTCCAAGATGGCACAGTTTATCCTGTGCAAGAAAACTCTTGATGCAAGTCACTTGGTCAAACTCTTTTTCAAAGAGATAGTGCGCATACATGGTTTACCACAGAAAATTGTTTCAGATAGGGATGTCAAGTTCATGAGCTACTTCTGGAAGACCCTATGGCTGAAAAAAAATACTAAACTCAAGTTCTCCACTGCATTCCATCCTCAGACAGACGGACAAACCAAAGTGGTGAACAGAAGTCTTGGCAACTTACTCCGATGTCTAGTCTGAGACTATGAAAAGACTTGGCCATCTATACTGGACATTGCTGAATTCGCCTATAATAGTTCAGTCAACCGCACCACAGGTCGTACACCATTTGAGATTGTCCTTGGACTGCGGCCTCAATGACCGGCTGACTTGGTACCTTTGCCACCTCAGGCCCGTATTAGTGTGGAAGCTGATGAGTTCCTTAGACACATCATGGAGGTACATGCTGATGTTCGTTCTCGCATTGCTGTTTGCAATGACGGATACCAAGTTACTGCAAATCGACATCGTCGCTACGTGGAATTTCAGCCCGGTGATATGGTAATGGTTCGAATTCCACCTGAGAGGTTTCCTCCTGGTACAATGCACAAGCTCCATCCTCTGAACATGGGTCCCTACAAGGTCTTGAAGTGCATTGGCACTAATGCTTACATGTTAGAGCTACCTCCTACTTTGAAGATCAACAATGTCTTTAATGTAGTTGATCTGACGATATATTTGGAACACCATTTGATGGGGACATCAAGGTGTACAGTCGAAAGAAGAAGAAGATTCAACCAGGTCCATCTTTGTGGTTGGAGGATTAAACAAGAAAGAAGAAGGAAAGAGAGGAGTCAAACCAGCCTTCCAGCGCTGGGTTCGACCCCCTTGTCCTCCCAATCAGTAGTTCTTGTGGACCCCACTAAATCTTATTTGATCCTAGTACTTTGCAGATCTTGTGGACCCCACCAAATTTTATTTGATTCTAGTACTTGCAGATCTTGTGGACCCCACCAAATCTTATTTGATTCTAGTACTTTGCTTTAAATCTAGTGATATTTGATTGTCTTACATAATTAGGAAACTAGGACTTTTTATATTGGTCTATTAGGTAGTCTTTTATTTCAAGTAATTGAGTTTCTAAGTATATTTTTTATTTTTGGAAGTTTATTCTATTTAAGTGTAAGGCCATTGGCCATTATTGAATACAATGAATGTTAATTGAAAAAAAACAGCCAAGAGCAAATCCCCACCCCTCTCACGGTTCTCTCTCTCTCTCAATCTCGACTTTTCTCACTTCTCTCTCTCGCCTCTTTCTTCTCTTTAGCCTCTCGGCTCTCTCTTCTCTCTTCTCTCTTCTCTCGTCTCGCCTCCCTCTCTTTTTTCATTCTTTTTTCTGTTGCTGTTTTTGTTGCTGCTGATCTCCCCTTTCATTGCCTCACTGCTGCTGCTACACACTGCTGCCATTACATCACTGCTGCTGCTACCCTCGGTTGTTGTTCTCTTCGCTAGTGCTGATCTCTCTACAATCGGCTGGATTTGTCTTCATCAACTAAAGGTGGACTGCATCTCTTTATTTTGGAGGACCTTGATCTCTTTTTTTCTCCTCAGATCTGGGCAGCAGTACGGTAAAACATTAAACTAAACCCTCCCCACCTCCATTAATCCCTATTATATATTGCAGCCCATTGACATTGAAGCCAGCCTTTGCCCTTTGTTTATGCCTATTTTTACTCGTTGTTTTAAGTTGTGTCGTCACTGTTATATATCCAACAAAAAAACCCTGCTGATTTTTCTATTTTAGTTGGTTGCTAGAGGACATTGATTGTTTGCATATCTAATTTGGGCGTCTAGATTGAATTGTGCTGAACCTAACATTCGTATGTCGTTTGTTCCCTTCCCCATGTCCCCACTTGAAACTTAAATAAGAATTTATGTGTTTTTTCGTCTAGATTATTATTGCTTTCAGCTACTTTGTTTGTTAGTCTCATTGTATCTTGCATAATCTTGTTTGCTGAGTTTCTTTGTCCTATCTACCTAAGCCCCTTGAGTTGACCCTACCTAGTTAGTTAATCTTGTAGGAGACCTAGTCACCTAAGAACCCCCTACATCATCTTGGTATCAGAGGATGGTTTTGTCTAGGTTGAGGGTAATTAAGTACTGCTGTCCCTTGTTTACATGTCTTATCTTTTGAGGTCTAGTCTCCGTCACCGTTTGTCTGTCATCGAGTCTGAGCTAAGAGAGCGATACCATAGATTAGAGGACACCCTTTTCTTTCTTAAGTTGGCGGGACCAAATAGCATTGGACGTTATTCCCTCCAAAAGCATATACTCAAGAGGGAGATTTCTGACCTCAGGATTGAAAGGGTTAACTACTTATCTCAATTGGAGATCCTGAGTAGACCTTGAGTCTTTGATGGCAACCGTACCTTTGGCTGCCCATCTCCTTATGTCCACTCGTAGTGGTAGAGCATACCAGGATATGTCTGACCCTCCTAGCACCGCCACCCAATCGGAGCAACTGGCTGAATTCATGAAAGCCGTTCAAACCATACAGGAAACACAAGCTATCCATCTCCAAGCCCTTACCGATAAGTTGGCTGCTCTGGAGACAAGTGCCCAAAACCTTGATGGACGGCAAGGCCGTAACATAACTGGCACTGAACCTAGGGGCAGAGGCCCTAACCCTGAGGAAGTAAACGAAAATAACCAGACTGATGGTTATGACCGGATAGGGGATAACTTCCAAGGCCTAAGGCGTGGTAGGGATCAGGGTAGGGGTCGAGGCCCACCGCCAAGACGCCAAACCCAATATGGAGATGATGAGGGCTATGAGCACCATGATAGGGGCTTTGATGTCAGACGGATGATTAAGGTAGATGCCCCTACCTACGATGGTCAGATTGATGCTAGGATCCTTTTGGATTGGATCAAGCAGATGGATAGGTACTTCGATTTCTATGATATGCTACCGATTTGCTAAGTTCAAGCTTATTGGAGCTGCCCAGGACGTCTTGACAGACCTAGAGTACCAGGAGGACCACCTAGGACTTGAGCCAATCACCACCTGGGTAGAGATGCAAGAGCGGCTCAAGAGGGAATTTTTGCCTATCACTTATAGGCTCCAGTTGTTGAATGAGATGAAAACCCTGAAGCAAGGGAAGTTGACTATGACCGAGTACATGAGCAAGTTCAATGAATTAAAAATTAGAAGCCGTATTCGGGAGGATGTTGAGCAGACACTATCCAGATTCCTTACCGGGCTCAACTCCGAAATTCAGTCTCGTATGGCACCCCACCTGGTGTGAGACGTTCCACAGGCCTTCAGGATAGCCCTTGAGGTGGAATCCTCCATGAGAACTTATTCTCAGAGGAAGAGCTTCCAAGCTGGGGAGTCCCAATTTAGAAAACCACCCCAAGGCTCAACTGGATTCCCAAAACCCCCTGCTGCACCACAGCGTCAATTTGACAACAAGGGTAAAGGAATTTTGGGAGAAGCACCTAAGAGTAGCAGGCAACAACAGTGCTTCAAGTGTCGTGGGTTTGGTCACTTCTCCAGAGAGTGTCCCAATAGGAATCTTTATGTAGGAGAGCAGACCCCTGAGGAAAGTGACCAGGAGGGTTTTCAGGACCATGAGTATGAGGACCATAGGCCAGATGAGACCATATCTGATGAGGACACCGAGGAGGCCGGTGATCTCAAGCTCGGCATTGTGCGTTGCATGGTTTCACAACCTAAGAATAGCAACGATTGGCGATGAACTAATATTTTCATCACCTACACATGTCATCAGGGCAAGAACTGCCGCGTCGCCATAAACAGCGGGAGTTGCATGAATGTGGTCACCAAGAGTGATGTTGCTCGAATGGGCCTCAAACCTGAACCCCACCCCAAGCCTTACAAGGTTCCCTGGGTTGATTAGTCCACCATTCCCGTAAATCTGAGGTGTCTAGTTCCCCTGCACTTTGCAGGATATGAGGATCGAGTGTGGTGTGATGTCCTAGAGATGGATGTTGCCCACATCATTCTAGGTAGGCCCTGGTTATATGACCGGGACGTCACCAATTACGGGAAATCTAACACCTATGTCTTTGAGTTCAAAGGGAAGAAGATCAGACTGACACCCAGTCCCCCTAGGGAAGTTAGGGTTCCAGAACACAAGGGAAGTACATCCAAACACGCCCCCACCAAAACACTCAACATTTTAAATCAACAACAATTTGAAGGAGAGTGTCACGAGTCAGGGGTGATTTATGCTCTAGTTGTCGTACAGAGTAATACCGATAGGTCACGCTTATTCACTGAGGCTCCTAGAGAAGTGCAACCCTTGTTGAGGAAATTCGAGAGGCTATTCCCTGAGGAACTACCTGATGAGTTACAGCCTATGCGTGACATCCAGCACGCTATTGACTTGGTTCTAGGATCCTCTCTCCTGAACTTACCCCATTACCGAATGAATCCCAAAGAACACGCCGAACTCAAACGGCAAGTGGATGAACTGTTGCAAAAGGGATTCATTAGGGAAAGCCTTAGCTCGTGTGCTGTACCTGCCTTGCTCACGCCAAAGAAAGATGGCACTTGGCGTATGTGTGTTGATAGTAGGGCCATTAATAAGATCACCATCAAGTATAGGTTCCCTATCCCTAGGCTTGATGACATGTTGGATATGATGACCAACTCTTCGATCTTTTCGAAGATTGACCTCAAGAGCGGGTACCACCAGATTAGGGTCAGGCCTGGAGATGAGTGGAAGACAACCTTCAAGACGAAGGATGGCCTCTTTGAGTGGTTAGTCATGCCTTTTGGCTTGTCAAATGCACCTAGCACTTTCATGAGGGTAATGAATCAAGTGCTTCAACCATTCATTGGCAAGTTCCTTGTGGTTTACTTTGATGACATCCTCATCTATAGTAAGACCCCGTCTTCCCACTTGGATCACTTACAAAAGGTTTTTCATGTGCTCTTACAAGAGAAACTCTTTGTCAACCTCAAGAAGTGCACCTTCATGAGTGATCAAGTCATCTTCCTGGGATTTGTTGTGTCAGCTCAGGGAGTATCTGCTGACCCTGAGAAAGTGAGAGCGATTGTAGAGTGGCCTGAGCCAACTAACATTCATGAGGTACGAAGTTTTCATGGTTTAGCCACTTTCTACAGAAGGTTCATCTACCGGTTTAGTTCCATTATGTCTCCTATCACCGATTGCATGAAAAAGGAGTTTCAATGGACTAAGAGTGCTACGAAGGCCTTTAATGAGATTAAAAAGCTTATGACTGAAGCTCCAGTCCTGCGCCTCCCAAATTTCTCTAAGGTCTTCGAAGTTAACTGTGATGCATCTGGTATTGGGATAGGTGGTGTCCTAGGACAAGAGGGCCACCCTGTTGCCTATTTTAGTGAGAAGCTTAATGAAGCTAGGCAACGATATTCTACATACGACAAGGAATTCTATGCGGTTGTCCAATCATTGCGCTATTGGCGACATTACCTTTTACCGCAAGAATTCGTACTATTCTCTGATCACCAAGCTCTGAGGTACCTTAGTGCCCAAAAGAAACTCAATCAGAGGCATGCCAAGTGGGTTGAGTTCCTCCAAGAGTACACTTTTGTACTCAAGCACAGGCCTGGTGTCGAGAATACTGCTGCAGATGCACTGAGCCGGGTGAACATGTTCCTCAGTCGCACCAATGCTAGGAGTCGGGCTAGTGTGCTACTCCAAGCAATGAGTGTAGAGGTTGTAGGGTTCGAGCGAGTCAAGGACCAATACCCCACCTGTCCTGATTTTAATGAGCCGTTCACTTCCTTGAGTGAAGGCAAACCAGTCAACCGCTCGGACTACCTACTTAGGGAGGGCTTTCTTTTTAAAGGAAGCAAGTTGTGCATTCCCAGGACTTCACTCCGAGATTTCCTGATCTGGGAATTGCATGCTGGGGGAGTCGTTGGCCACTTCGGTCGCGATAAGACCATCACCCTCGTTGAGGACCGATTCTTTTGGCCAGGACTGAAGAGGGATGTTGCTAGAGTTGTGGGTTAGTGCAGGACATGCCAGACCGCCAAACAACAAAAGCAAAACACGGGTTTGTACACTCCCCTACCCGTTCCCCATTTCCCTTGGCAGGACCTTAGCATGGACTTCGTGCTTGGTCTACCAAGAACTTCGAGAGGCCATGATTCTGTTTATGTGTGTTGACCGCTTCTCGAAGATGGCCCATTTTATCCCATGCTCTAAGACTTCCGATGCATCCATAGTAGCCAAACTTTTCTTTAACGAGGTTGTCAAGTACCATGGGTTACCCCTCACCATAGTGTCCGATAGGGATGTTAAGTTCACTAGTCATTTTTGGAGGACCCTATGGCGGATGATGGGCACGAAACTCCGTTTCTCCTCAGCTTTCCACCCTCAGACCGATGGCCAAACCGAGGTTGTCAATAGGAGTTTAGGGAATTTATTGCGTTGCCTCATAGGAGAACACCTTACCAGTTGGGATCGAGTCCTTAGCCAGGCCGAGTTTGCATATAACAGTTCTAAGAACCGTACCACTGGTCTGTCCCCCTTTGAGATCTGTTCAGGATACCAGCCTCGGGCACCCATAGACCTTATCCCAGTCGTGTCTAGTTCTAGGACCTCCCAGTCAGCCGAATCTTTTGCTCAGCATATACATGATTTGCATGCAGGTATAAGGAGACAGATAGCACTGAGCAATGAGCAATACAAATCGAAGGCAGATGTGCACAGAAGGCTACAAGAGTTTCAAGAGGGTGATATGGTGATGGTAAGAATCAAGCCACAACGTTTTGTTAGGGGAAAAGCGAGCAAGCTACATGCTCGTAGCACAGGTCCGTTCAAGGTACTCAAGAGGATAGGTGCCAATGCGTATGTTCTTGATCTGCCAGCTAGCATGGAGATCAACAATATTTTCAATGTTGAAGACCTAGTCCCATACCATGGTACCTCTACCGTCACCTCTTTTTATCCTGATGACCTTGAAGACTTCCCTTTCAACATTGATGAGACTTCTAAGCGAAGCCAACCACTTCCCCCCACCTCGTTACCACCTGTGCCTAAGTTCACGAGGAGAACTGAAGAAATTGAGGAAATCCTTGATGAGAGGATTGTGTCCACATACACTGGAGGTTCTAGAGAGTTCTTGGTCAAGTGGCATGGACGTCCGGAAATTGACAACACTTGGATCACAATGCAAGAAGCTCAACAACTCAATCGAGACCTACTTGAGTATTACATGAGCTTTTAATTCACCAGAGGTGAATTCTTCCATGCCGGGGAGAGTTGATGGGGACATCAAGGTGTACAGTCGAAAAAAGAAGATTCAACCAGGTCCATCTTTGTGGCTGGAGGATTAAACAAGAAAGAAGAAGGAAAGAGAGGAGTCAAACCAGCCTTCCAGCGCTGGGTTCGACCCCCTTGTCCTCCCAATCAGTAGTTCTTGTGGACCCCACTAAATCTTATTTGATCCTAGTACTTTGCAGATCTTGTGGACCCCACCAAATTTTATTTGATTCTAGTACTTGCAGATCTTGTGGACCCCACCAAATCTTATTTGATTCTAGTACTTTGCTTTAAATCTAGTGATATTTGATTGTCTTACATAATTAGGAAACTAGGACTTTTTATATTGGTCTATTAGGTAGTCTTTTATTTCAAGTAATTGAGTTTCTAAGTATCTTTTTTATTTTTGGAAGTTTATTCTATTTAAGTGTAAGGCCATTGGCCATTATTGAATACAATGAATGTTAATTGAAAAAAAACAGCCAGGAGCAAATCCCCACCCCTCTCACGGTTCTCTCTCTCTCTCAATCTCGACTTTTCTCACTTCTCTCTCTCGCCTCTTTCTTCTCTTTAGCCTCTCGGCTCTCTCTTCTCTCTTCTCTCTTCTCTCGTCTCGCCTCCCTCTCTTTTTTCATTCTTTTTTCTGCTGCTGTTTTTGTTGCTGCTGATCTCCCCTTTCATTGCCTCACTGCTGCTGCTACACACTGCTGCCATTACATCACTGCTACTGCTATACACTGCTGCCATCACATCACTGTTGCTGCTACACACTGCTGCCATTACATCACTGCTGCTGCTACCCTCGGCTGCTGCTACTCTCGGTTGTTGTTTACTCTTCGCTAGTGCTGATCTCTCTACAGTCGGCTGTACTTGTCTTCATCAACTAAAGGTGGACTGCATCTCTTTATTTTGGAGGACCTTGATCTCTTCTTTTCTCCTCAGATTTGGGCAGTAGTACGGTAAAACATTAAACTAAACCCTCCCCACCTCCATTAATCCCTATTATATATTGCAGCCCATTGACATTGAAACCAGCCTTTGCCCTTTGTTTATGCCTATTTTTACCCGTTGTTTTAAGTTGTTTCGTCATTGTTATATATCCAAAAAAAAAACCCTACTGATTTTTCTATTTTAGTTGGTTGCTAGAGGACATTGATTGTTTGCATATCTAATTTGGGTGTATAGATTGATTTGTGCTGAACCTAACATTCGTATGTCGTTTGTTCCCTTCCCCATGTCCCTACTTGAAACTTAAGTAAGAATTTATGTGTTTTTCCGTCTAGATTATTATTGTTTTCAGCTACTTTGTTTCTTAGTCTCATTTTATCTTGCATGCTTAATATTGTTTGCTGAGTTTCTTTGTCTTATCTACCTAAACCCCTTGAGTTGACCCTACCTAGTTAGTTAATCTTGTAGGAGACCTAGTCACCTAGGAAACCCCTACATCACCATTTTGATGACGGTGACATTGAACACACCCTTAAACTTCCTCAATTTGCAAACCCTAAAGATGATGTCATCGAAGATGTTCTCAACAAGTTCACCATAGTTCGTGGGGGCAAAGGGTACTACTCCTTCCTCATCAAATAGAAAGGTCGACCACGAGAGGATTGTACTTGGATTTATGTCGATGACTTTCAACGCCTTGACACAGACCTCTATGAGCACTACATGTCCCTTACCCATTCATCAGAGTTGAATGATTCTAAGAAACGGGGAGCTGATGGAGATGCACATTATGGAAGGAAATATGAGAGGAAGAAGGGTCCAGTCTTAGTCCACCTGAGTGGCTAGGGTCCGACCAAGAAGCTAGCTGAACCTCTACTTGGTCCACCTGAGTGGCTAAGTACAAACATAGTTGTCATGGCGTCGTCAAGGCGGCGATTTGGCGTCCTGGTGGAAAAAGAAGTTCATGGCAATGCTACGATTTACGTGACTCACAAATGGTGGTCGCCATTGGTTGATAGGCGTCGTCATGACACCGCCATGGATGTCAGGTCACGCCTGATTCAGTAGGTGGTCGATTTTTTTGTAAAATGCAGGGTGATTTTGATAGGGCTATGTTGATTTTTGATGATTTGATGTTGCTTAATGTTGGTTTTATATGTTATAGGGTATATTATATAGGCTTGTAGTATGCTTAATAACTTTAGAGAATAGGGGAAAAAAAAGCAGCATACTAAATAACTTTAGAAAATAGGGAAAATAAAAAATGACACATGGAAGATTTGACCGCCATGGCAACGCCATAATGGGCGATTCATCGCCAAATCGATTAGCCACCCCTCCACCGCCTTGGATCGATTTGACGCCGTGACAACTATGGGTACAAATAAGGGCCAATTGGGCCCATCGGTTAGGGGAATAATTAGTAGTTTTTAATTAATTAGTGGGCCATTGGGCCTATCGTGCTGAGTAAGTGGTATGTCGAGTCCAAATTGTCTTAGGATTCTATTTGTTTTCCACATAGGTTTATTATTCCTAGTCCAATTTTGAATTCCTAGTTGTAGTAGGAGTGTCTAGTCATATTGGGAAACTAGTTCCTAGTTGAAGTATGAGTGTCTAGTCCTATTGGGAAACTAACTCTTAGTAGTAGTTTGATTGCTATTCTGCCTTCTATAAATAGAGGAGCCTATGTACTCATAATTTCATATTTGAATAAAGAATAATTGCAGTCAATTGCTTAGAACAGTCGGGATAGCTGTGGGTGAGAAGCCCGAGCCGAGACAGCCGCTCCTCCCCCACTTTTCCCTTTGTTTCTTCTTGTTTAAAGCTTTCTATTTTATCCTAAAGTTAGTGCTGTTGAAGTATATGACTGTTGTGAGTATTCAGAAGTTCAGATCTGTCCAAGTTACAAACCAGAATTGATTCTTTTGCCTGAAGCTTGCAATTCTTTCTCCTAGGTCAGAAAATCAAGAAAGCTTGTGACTTCACAACCAGCCATTAGAATCCTCTCAACTTTGGGAGTTTTTGTATCCTCCCTAGGGACTATCTACACCCAAGAGTGCAGCTCAATCGGACTTCTATAGACCTGACCACACCTCTCTCTCTCCTATCGGGTTGGGTTCTGGGCTGGTTTTGCACCTCAATTGGTATTGTATCTTTGGGGGTTTATTTGATGGTCTTATTTCTTTGTTTCCTGCTCCTATTTGTATTGTTTGGGGTTATAAACTGCTGGGGTAGTTTCTTGTAATCTACTCCTG
Source organism: Macadamia integrifolia (assembly GCF_013358625.1). Lineage (NCBI taxonomy): Eukaryota > Viridiplantae > Streptophyta > Magnoliopsida > Proteales > Proteaceae > Macadamia > Macadamia integrifolia. The sequence continues at coordinate 27,820,658 of NC_056559.1, forward strand.
CATTAGTCACATTCTTCTTTTCTATTCTCTTGTTCCTGCTACTGTCAAGTAAGTACTATTCTTAATTTTATTCAACTAGAACCCTAGTTTCTAGAAGGTTGGATGTAGCATATTTTTTCAGATTATGCAATTCATCCATCCGATCATATTTAACTTTTGACCGAACATATTTCATTAAAATAGGATCTGATTCACATCTGAGACAATTCTGACAGTCGTATCTAAAGATATTTTATAATTTTCAATTCTACCCCTAACTCTATTAGAGTTGCTGTTTAGTCATTCCACTTCCGAATCAAATCTATCTTTATTACCTATTTAGGTTTCTGATATTGGATTAATTAACATCTGAAATCAGTGATCTGACTTCCCTTTTGTGAACCCAAATTTCTGTGATTAAATTACTGTTTTACCCTTCCCTAGAGTTGTTAGAATTCCTCCGTAATCTGAAATTTATTCTGTGCTTTCGATCCTGTTTGGTACTGTTTGATTCCTTTAAATCAGTACTACATCAACTTCAGCACCTTATTTTTTTGAGGGGATCAACGAAGCAGAATGAAGAATTTCAATTATAAGGAAAGCGAAGAATGCACAGTTACAATGGAGAGCCAGCAATAATACAAACAACTCAAGCTATACACTGCAAAAAACAAAATCTGCAAACAAAACTATCTCCAAATTCTTGAGAAAATTTTCATCACTGGACTCCTCGCATATGCTATAGCCCTCCAGATCTCGAGATACCTTTAGAGACAAATCCCACATGTACAAAACTCCATCATTGGATGCCGATCACTTAACGTCGAAATCTGCAAGATGAAGAGAAAGTAGACATAACTATCCTTCATGTGACTCATCTCGGAATCAAAATAACTCTTCAGAGAAAGTAAGCCTTGAAACCTGATTGTATTTCTGAAGCACGTTCTTTTTCCATGTGACACATGTCTTCTGTATCATTGTTATCTGATTTAATATCCAAGATATGTTTTCAGATTCGTCTTGAGGTTTCATCTTGCTATCAATCATTCAGTTTAGTATCTGTTTTGAACCATTAAAGAACCTGCCAACGAATTCTGGTTCTGTTAGAATTTCAGTTTCCTATTTTCAGCAGGATTCTTCCGTATTTTGAAATCTGACCATTAGCTTGCTCCCTACTTTTGATGATTTGGTCTCTATACCCAATAGAGAAATCAACCAGAATATTTGAGCAATCTGAATTCCTTTGACTAAGATATTTGGCTCTCGTTACTGATTTGGTGCCTACCTTTGTGTGATTCTGGAAAAGTCCTTGGTATTCTATACCCAATTCCATTAAGTGGTTAGAATCTCCATGTACTAAAGTTGCTAAAGTAGTTATGACCTCTTTGAGATCCTTTCCTACTTTTGAGCACACTCAAATTCATTGGCTGATTCCATAGAGTTGTTGTACATTCAAGAGTTAGTAGTCAGCACACATGTATAAGTGACTTGTTTATTGCTTTTTATGCAATGCTGGTCTTCAAGAGGTAACTTTGTTTTGTGCATTTTGGAATCTCTTTTCATTCTCCTTATTGAGCGTGTAGCTAATTATTTAGGTTATTGCTATTGTATTGTATCTCAAAGCATGGTCTATCAATTTAATAAAGGGTGCATTTTGTTGTAATCAGAAGTGATGAATTGAGAGTAACCTTATTTTGATTTCCCCTTGTCTTATTCCCAAACGTTCTTTAAGTTAAGTATAAAAAAAAGTTCTCAAAATAATTTAAAAGTGACTTACCATTATGTCATGCTTAAGAGTTGTCATTGTCTTGTAAACTTTTTAAGTATGCGTGTGAAATGGCAGGATTTTTTCCTTGATGAAAGGAGGGTGTGATACTAAAAGGGCAAAAAGGTTAGGTTACAACTTACAACAAGATTTTCCCTTTAATAAAGATATAATAAATCAGTCTGTTCCATACTTTGGAAAAGAATTCCTGTAATGTACCCATGATCAACCATACAAAATTGGCTGTTTTGGTAAGACTGTAAGAGTGAACCCAAATTCATGAATTAGGACACTGATGATGGGGATTATATTATATGAGGCGGGCTTTGTGCTGTAATCATGGCTCAGGAACTTGTCCAATGCTTTACCACCCCCCCC
>NC_056559.1:27822799-27827508 GCF_013358625.1 Macadamia integrifolia
AAAATGAAAGAAAGAAAAGAACTTGTCCAATGGAACAATTCTAGCAAGTGTGACATCCTGATTTGGTTATTATCCTAAAAGAAAGAATCTTATGGCTTTTTTGGAGGGTCACAAGGCTAAAGAACAGAGCAGAATTGTGCCCCCTCCCCTCTGGACCAAAAAAAAAATGTGCTGCCTCTGTTGCAATCTCTTTGGCAGATGAGCAAATTAAGTTCTATCCAAGAATTTATATGGTAGAATTTTAATTTTGGTGATTTGCACCAGCTTCAATTTGGTCTTTAAGCTCAAAAGCTGCCCATGCTGCCTTTTTGGGGTGTGGCTCAATAAATTTTCTGTTGTAGAAGTAGATGGATTGGAAATTTGTAAATTAGGAAATGTAGAAATAGAGTGAACTAGAAATTGGTAAAGTATTATGCACATCGTAAAACCATATTGAATTTTTACTTTTTCTTCATAGTTGCCATTGTTATCCCCTCTTAGCTCTTCTGATTATTAGTAATGAGGCTGCTTCTTTGTGAGAAATCTTCCTTTCTACTCTTGCAAGATTTTGGGCTCCTCTTGCTTTACATGTCTTTCTCCTGAAAAAGTTCAACAGCGCTCATGAGACATCCAAGTAATAACATCAGAATTTTGTCATTTCTCTTTGGTGATGTAAATTTGAATGTTGAACCTAAAACCCTTTGTTGTAAGTATATTATGGTCAAATCCTGATTTGCCAGTGTTTGAATGGGTGTCTATTTGTGAATAGGGTACAAGATAGATGCAGGCCTTGTACCTCAGGCACAGAAAGCTGCAGTTGGAATTCCAGCCATCGTAACGGTGCAGTATAGGTCTAAAATCGTCTTCTTCTAGTGGTTTGCACTTCCTCTTGATTCAAATTCCCACCTGAGAGTAGTTTATGGATCACGACAGAGCTTTTGGATTCAATTACTTGCAAATAGGTAATACTTGAGTAGTCTTCTTCCTAGTCATTTATAGTTTTGTGTGTGCTGGAAATCTTGATTCTCTTCTATGCATCGTGTCTTACCTAGGGAATTTAATGAACTTAATGTTACAGGCAGATCATATAAATTTGCAAAATACAATAGTATTTTCATTGTTTCTTGTCTTGTCTTGATCTCTGCAAAAAGTATATTAGCAGTAGCAGAGAAATGTTCCTCGACACCCAAAAGTGAGCTAACCTGATGCATTCCATGCATCTGGTGGCTCTCATGGTTAGTAAGGAAGAGGGTAAGCTTGGGATTATTGCCCTAAAAGTTCTTATATTTGTGGGGAAGTCATGCAAAACAGAGGATAAGCTTGGGATTATTGCCCTAAAAGATGAGGGAAACCTTGAGTTGCAACTAACTGCTCCATGAAACCATGTAAAGGTTGGTGGTGATTAAGGCCATGGCTTAGGCTTATGCAACTACAGAAGAGCTGACTTTATGATTAATGCTAAAACAAGTATGTGCACTGGTCTGTCAGGGAAATTGGAATCATGTGTTTTCGGAAGATTTTTTTGGGGCAGCAAGGGTTGGTCACTGAATTGACAAGCTTGTTGGTTCTAATTTGAGTGTCAAGTCACCTGGGTCTGACCCGGCTTGATTAACAGGTTTACATGGATTGATGGCATATACCTGTTGGTTGCTAAACCTGTGGATGACTCATCCTACATGGTCTCCTTGTTGCAAGCAAAGAAATCACTCCCGGGCACTGTCTTATAACATTGATCAGATTGAACCTGATTGCACTGCCCATAGAATACAATGGGGTTAGACGAAGGATGATAGTATGTATGTCTCTGAATTGTTTGAGAAGATTTTGGCAAAGCAGATGCACCTCCTCCTTTGAACCATTCATTGATCGACAAATAGGGGGCTGTTCACCTGGATAGGAACAATTCCCGATGTCTGTTTTTTTTTTGGCAATAATCATTTCTGGGAGGGTGAATGCCAGGTTCCACCATAAGGACTGACTTTTAGCTAAATGTTGTTTCTCCTTTTGTCAGACAGAATTCGGGTATGCAATCCTCCATGTTTGGTTATCAAAGGATTTCTCAGCCTATAAAACTCAGAACCAGGTTTGGCAGATAGAGAAGCTCAGATGGCGAACATTGCTGTAGTTGACGTTGACATTCTTCTTGTTGCTAAAACTTTCTGGTAAGAGTATACTTGCCTAGAATGAGGAGAAAGTAACTCATGGTATGATTAAAATAGTAAGTTCTTGGCAGCAAGATCGAAGGAAGAAACTGCCACATTCACAATTAGTAAAAGAGCTTACCCCAAATTGGAAATTGTTACTCAGCCACTCAGTCACTTGGGCGAGCTAATAATAGATGAAGTTGTTATTAAATGAAAGAAAAATCAAAGTCCTACAATAGATGATGATACTAATCTCCAAAGGAGCCTCTGCTTCAATCTTGATTACACAGGTAGAGTCGATGATGTACTACTCCGCAAAGGTGGAGCTGTTGAGAAAATGGTAAATGGGCTGCTGACAATCACTGAGTGAGAACCTCGTCTCATCGTCGTTAACTATAACGACTTTCATAGGATTCACTCAGAACATCCCACAGAGATTAGTTTTCTCCAGCTTTTACAGTAGGCCCATTCTGCACATTCTCCATTGAAGGTTGGAACTGGAACCACATGGTATCCTTAGCCATTGCCGACCACCCTTCCCTTCTCTCTTCTTTCTCTTACCCCCGATTTCTTTTTCTCTCCCCTGGTCTCTCTCTCTTAGCCTTCCCCTAACTCTTTATAATCTCCACTTGCATCGAAGCAAACAGCCCCGATGACAATATGAAGAGTAGACTGATGAGTGGGGTGCACTAAAGAATATACGATTTAGGTCGGTAGAGTGAGCGATGGTGGTGGTGGTGGTAGTAAAAGTTCAAGCTGCTCTTGCTCCCTCCATCAGAGAGTTAGGGAAGTAGAGGATATGGGCAAAATTAGGGAAGTAGAGGATATGGGCAAAATTGGTTTTGTGGAAATTGAAGGTACTTCAAACATAACATTTGTGAAATGTGAAGTACCCTAAACATAATATTTATGAAATGTGAGACAATTTTTCTAAATGTCAAGTACCTCACATATAATTTACCCTTTAAAAAAAAAAAATCTTTGCTTTCAAAAGATTGTTAAAAAAAAACTAATCTCCCATTGTTTCAAGAAGACTTATGTTTTGGAAAAAATCCACATTTTAAGGAGGTTTTGGTGGAAACATTATAAGGAGGTTAATGCATTAATCATCCATTAAGCTCATATAATAGAGAAACAATTACAACAAATGAATTCAATAGATGTGTGGATGACTGATTAAGGGGATTATAGAAAATCTAAGAGAACTTTATATCCGGGTAATTAAAATGGACAAACATTTTAGGACGGTGAAAATCTCAAGCAGGACCATCTTTTTGCTTGAGATTGAGGTAGTAATAATAGCTACTGGATTGATTAACTATCTCATAAAATATTAAAGGGCTAAAAACCCTGTCCTCTTGTGTGGTCCTTGCATTTGTGTGACAATGGGAGGTCATACAGCCGCACTTGAGAGAGGGTGGGGGGAGAGTTGCCATTTTTTCATGTTTGTGGGCATAGAGACATGCAAGCGGTCTGGGTTTTTCTCTCTAATATTAAAATGCTAAATACCAAATAGATAACAAACAAATAGGCCAAACTACAGAAGGACCCACAAAACTGACAATTTGACATGACCAATGCAAATGTTGCTGCATGACCGAAACCCTATTTTTTTGGTAGCCATGACCCAAAACTTCTGTTTAGTGATTCATTCACATCAATCCTCCACATGTATAGTAATCTTATGTCTTACTAGACAATGATGGCAATAACAAAATAAGATTCAAAGAGGACATTTGCATAATTAAAACAAGGATAGATTAAAAAAATACTGCAATGATCAACATAAATGCTAAATGTTAGTTTGACCTAAACCTAATCGCCTAAGTAATCTCATTGCTCCAAGCATCCCAAGTAGGTAGCTTCGATCATAAAATAAGAAACTCTTGGTTTATTCATCCAAAAATAAAAAGAAACTCTTGGTTTTTTCTGGCAAGAAATGAGAGAATCATTTACCTGATGTATCTGTCTTTGTCTTCCCAATAAGCAGTAAGCAATAGAAGAAAATGAGCATAAAGGAAATATGATATATCATTCCGTCATCGGTCACATCTTAATAAACTATTTCTACTGCATTTGAGGAAGCTGGTAATATCGATATAGGCCGTTCCCACATCAGAAATTCCCGCACTGATTTCTAAAGCAGCTTTCGTGCAAGCAAAGCCTCGTACGACCAACCAATTCAAGTGCAGGATAAAAAATTCTTGCATAAAAAAATACTTCTTAAAATGCTTTATATCCTGCACATAATTTCCCTATCACTATCATTGCAGTTGCCATTAAAGATAGTTTGCCCATAAGGGTTGCAACTACTTGACCGCAATCCAGGCAGCAGCCAAGTTTTGGTCAAGAAGATGCATTGGGCAAAAAGTAAAAAGAAAATGGTCAACTTTTGCCATTCACCCAGTTTGCATCCTATGTGAAATTGGTTCTGACAAAAAAAAAATGTTTCATCCTTTTTATTCGAAAAACCTCAGTTACAAAATGCAATAAAGTTAAAAAGAATAAAAAATCTAAAATAATTGTATATGTTACAGAATCACAAGTTTCATTTTATTTTTTTGGAGAAATAAAGGGGGGGGGGGG
>NC_056559.1:27827528-27854056 GCF_013358625.1 Macadamia integrifolia
GGGGACAGCAAATGGACAACTATTTTCTTTGTTCTCCCCATCCTTCTCTTCATATGGTATATACCAAAACGCCAAAAATTAAGTAAGCAGAGAGCAATCTATAGTCTGAAGGGATCACAAAACCTCATGCCAAACTGAAGAAGCTCCTCTGGCAGCATTTACACTGACGGCGACAGCATCTCTTTTCTGTCACCCTTTCATACAATCATGAAAGTCAGGAATTGAAAGGTCCTTCACTCGTAACGAATGGAATTGTATTTGTCAGAAAGCAAGGGTGCTTTCATAATCTCATTCACGAGGCTCCCAAATTTAAGACTGCAGTCTCCTCCACTGAAAGAACAAAAAGTTAGAAGGAATACCACTTAAAACAAAGAGCAACAAGTCTTAATCCATTAATGTGGTGTAGAAAAGATTTGCAACCACAATTGCTAAATATAGAGGGAACATCAATCCATGTTAGAAAGGATTAAAACCACAATCATAGATTGTCACCACCACCCAAAAAAAAAAAAAAAAAAAAAAAATCATGAAATTGCAGGTATAAACGAGGTAATTAGGGTGGCAATGATCAAAATCATACTGGCATCTTAATGGTTAAAAATAACTCTTACCATAACTCTTACCAGCTGGTTCAAGATGACCTACTATGGTTATGGTTTCATGCTTCAGGAAAATCTAATGAACAACAAAATGGTGGTTTCCTGTAGCCTTTTTAATTAGCCTAAGCACTAAGTGAAGTGGATACAGAGAAGTACATTTCCATTCTATGACCAAGGGTGAGCATCCCAACATGCTTTTGGGCAAGCAGAGGGGGCTGCCGAGCCAAATCTGAGGTCAAGTAGGGCATAGCCAAGGACAACCTAATCAAGCCTTTGGGTACCACTTGCAAAGACTCGGCCCAACCCAAGAAAAAATATATTAAGCCAACATCAAGAATCAGGTTTCATGGGCTTTCTCAGATCAATTGGGCATGCAAAGTTTTGTCAGGCTTCTTGCTTCATAGTAGCCCAGGGGCCAGCTTTAAACAATGGATAAGGTTATTGATAAATTAAAATGTAATATATGTTTTTTTGTATAGGCTTGGTGTTCTCTGGTACCGTTTATTTTTATTCATTTAGTGTTGGGCTTTGCCAGGTGGACATTTGACCAAGCAACCACCACAGCCGTAGGTAAGTGAAGCCACAACACTCTACCACCTTTCCATTGCTCCAGATGATCCGAGGACATCCAGTCAAGCTTCAAGCAATTTTATAGTAACATGTCATACATGGTCAATACCTTCCAGATGAAGCATTATGCATGAATGCAGCACAATGCACACATTTTTTAATGCAAAAGACATTCAGAATCATTTGAGTCATACACATGGACTTCAGGGGGAAAACGTAAGAATTCGATAACTGAATCTTTAATCCACCATGCTGGGAAGCATTGGAGGAGAACAAAAGATTGGACAATATTCATTGATTGCATCAAGACAAGCAGTTTCAGACCATTGCAATTGAGCTATAATCACCTTCAGACCATCTTTGTTCACAGTGTTGACATAATAAATAGAGCCAATATTTGATATAAAGAATATAGAAAAGAAACTTTAAAAGGCCAAACCTTATCCGGTTCAAGGAGGCAATTGCTCGAAGAGCACTCCGGATCATGTCTTCATTACGATCCACTTCTTGCTTCACAGCATCAAGCTTTGGCTTGTGATTAATAGTTTTTTGCAGAGGATCAACCAATGAATCCAACACTGAAGTTCAGCAGCATATGAATACAATAAAAATCTGTATACACATAATTGAATAAATATACACACAATAACTTATTCAAGGATTACACTGACCTGCAAGTACAGCAGATGGACACTTATCCGCAAGTTTTGAAAGTATAAGATGGCAAGGCATTTTAACATCATAGTGATCTGATGGAAAAAAAAAAGAAATTTGGTAGCTGGCCAGGCACATAAAAGTCCAAATAACCATTTAAAAGCATCGTTTCTTGCCGACAGCAATTACAGTGTACAGTGTACAGTGTAACGGAAAAACCAAACTACACATCTACTGCAGCAAAAATGGAACTATAACACATTTCAAGATTTTTCTTGTAATAAATGACAATCTGTCAAAAAGAGAGAAAAATAGTACAGCCTCCAAGAGTTAATTAGTGCCATCAGACACCCCAAACACAAAATAAAAAACTGGAAACAGCACGAATGCATCACAGGATTACAAAGAAGACATCTCCCATAATATAATCTTAGTCCTTGCTTAGAAAATTCATCAGCCAATTCAGTAACACATTTGAATGGAAATGAAATTTTTTAGCAAATAAACAAAAGATATAAAGGACGAGTCAGTAAAGAAACAAGATTAATTTTAAGATAGAAAGAAGACAGAAGAATTTATCTCACCATCTAAACCAGAGTTAAGGTAAGGAACAATGAAAGACGAAGGATTCATTTGATCAAGACAACTGTCCAGTAATGTGTCGACACATTCAAAAGCTGCTTTTCTTAGCTCAAGGCCATCATCCACAACATGCTTAAAAGGACCTAGATCAACCGTCCTGATCAATGCTTGCTGCACCAGAAAGAGTAAGCTACTAAGAATTTGACCCATATTGAACAAAAGAGCCCAAAAAATGTATACTTTGCAACATGCCCTTCCTAATATATATAAAACAAAAGTAGACCCACCAGATTCTGTAATAAGTTTAGAATTTGCGCATTACAGAAAAGCTTCCACAACTCTTCTCAATGCCTCATTTTTTATGTTAGGGTATAGATGTAAACAAATAGATTAATAATAATAAATAAATAAAATATCTTCCAGTACTGAACAACCTTTGTGAACCATCAACAAAGTGGCCGTCTACTCAATGAATGGTTGGCCATCTAGTCCTTTTTGTACACATATCATGGTTATGACTTTATGAGCCACAGACTAGTCAATTAAACCAGAGGTGACTAGTATACAAGAAAGGGAAAAAGAGCCAACTATGCTAAGAAATCATTCATAGGCTGTTTTGCGTATACTTTCAACTTGAGGCAGTTAGGGCTGTCAACAAACTCAAGGAAATATCTAAAATCAATAAGGTATGAGATGCAAGTATCGTAAATGACTGTTTGACTTCAGACATATCATGGAAATCCTTTGGGATATGAAAATGAAGAATCAATTAATTTTGTAGTGGAAAAAGCTCACATTTCCTCCCTCAAATAGAGGTTTTCCCTTATAATATTAAAAAAATATATATATTTTGTTCCCTTGAGTGGTACACAATCCTTCAAATCTGCACTGAAAGGTAACATTTCCCCAAGAGCAATGTTCTCTTTCAGGCCTCTCTACCAATCAATACGACTATCTGAAGTATCAAGTAGTATCAATGATGGGGCTAGGTCCACCAAACAGCAAGTAAGACTCTCAACCCCATTGTAGGATTGAATGTACTGTAGTACAGAAGGCTGGCCCTTGATTAACAAGAATAATGGGGGCTTATGACAGGGCTAACAACTGGATCAACAGTAGGGGCCAACAAATAAGGACAAAGAATATAATCACAACGAAGGGCCAGATTGGTGTCCACAGTGGAGTTACTGAGTATGGCAACTTGCTGCCACAATTAGAAACTAAGAGAAACCTGGGGTCCTTAGATCAGAACACCTACAAATGACACTAACAGCAGGTAATGTTGACAATAAGAATCCCTGAAATTATCTTTTACAAGTGAGAAACAGAACCGAAATTACAGAAGAATTCCAAAACAGCAACTAATGGTGAACTAGCAATAACAACTGATTGGCCCCATGGATGGGGCTCAAACTCCCATCGAGTGGAGGGTCTAGGGTGCTCAGTAACAATTCAGAATCTCAGCCACAGAGGATGGCCAGATTGGGAGTAATGAATCTTGACCAAAATAGAAACTCAAGCATAATTTTAGAAACTTACAGCCACAGGGATTTCTAGCCAATGGATGGACCTGAAATCACTATCAAAGAGAGGCAAGAAAAAAGAAAGCTTTCAAATGATGGACAGATGGAGAGATATTGTAGCCTTATGTTTCTGTCAGAAAACCTTCAAAACTCAAGATACCGCAGGTGTAAATCAATCTCCAATCACCAGCCTTAGACTACTCGATGGACCAGACTATAGAATACCAACAGAAAATCGAATAGCACTCAGGGGTGCCTCGGTAGCCTTACATGCTACCACAAGTTCCAGGTAGTAAAATAGAAATTTGAAAAGAGAAAGGTAGAGAGGAAAAGAGGGAAGAAGGTGGGGATATGACCAAGGCCTCTCAGCTATGGCCTTGGTCAGTGTGTCACAAACCTAATAGGCATCCCACAGCATCCATGGATAATGAATAAAACTTTTTCGTTCACCTAAGTTGTGGGTTGAGCTCTACAGGGAGTCTGTAAGAGCCAAAAAAAAGAAGAAAAAAAGAGAGGAAATAAGCTAAAAAAGAGCCCCACTGATGCAGTTCAAGGAGGAGAATAGTTCAAAGTGTTACTGTTCGCATGACACTGTTAATGTTACTATTCACATGGTACTGTTCATGTGAACAGTGGTCGTGGTACTATTCAGGCCCTTATTTGGGTCCATGTAATGGTGGACGGCCGGTAGGAGAAGTGAAGAATCCCTGAGATGCCTCCGAGTTGTAGGGGAGGGAGAGGAATCACACAAGAAAGAGGGTGGGGGGAGAAGAAGTTGCACACACAGGCAATGGCTGCCAAGCCACACAGGCACACACTCAAACCAGTTCTTAATTCATTCATCAATTAGAAACTAAATAGAAACCTACTCTACCAAGGAATAAACTTAGATTAGGAAACAAGTAAATTCTACTACTCTCAAGTCTTACTTAAAATAGAAGATTACATAATATTCCTAAATAGCTAAAGCTTCCTAAGAACCTACTCGATTCCAAGAACTCAACTATGGACCCGGATACAAACCTGGTTCACCTGCGGCTGGATACCCGGATGGGTATGGATCGGTTCACGGTTGCGCATCTACATCAGAGTGTCTTGTTTCAACCCACAGTAACATTTCGGTAGCTTACAGATGTTTGGAATATAATCTTCCTATTAACAAGAAGAATAGGAGAATGCTTGTGTGTATTTAACTGATCACACAAGTCCCCTATTTATAATATAAAATCATGATAGAGTCATGATAAGAGTATAAAACAGAAAATATAAAGTTAAAAGTATACCCCCCAGCCAGCCACCACCCTCTAATTAGGGTCGGTGGAGGGGTGAAAGCCCCAATGTGCCTTTGTGCCTTGCGGCATACTAATCCTTATTCTAACACTCCCCCTCAAGTTGGTGCATAGATGTCACACATGCCCAACTTGACTAAACTAAGATGAAACAAATTTCCAACCAGCCCTTTAGTGAACATATCAGCTAGTTGATCACCAAACTTCACAAAAGGAACACAAATCAAACCAGCATCCAACATGAAGTATCTATCAATCTCCAAGTGTTTGGTTCGGTCATACTGTACTGGATTATGAGAAATATTGATAGCAGCCTTGTTATCACAGTAAAACATCGTAGGGAGACGAACAGGTACACCAATATCATCCAAAAGTGTACACAACCATAGTAACTCACAAATCCCCCGTGCCATGGCATGAAATTCTGCTTCAGCACTAGATCTAGCCACCACATCTTGTTTCTTGTTGTGCCAAGTGACAAGATTCCCTCCTACAAAGGTATAATAACCAAAGATGGACTTTCTGTCAGGTGAACCAACCCAATCAGCATCTGTATAAGCTTCAACTCGGAGGTGATCATAAGGAGATAAGAGGATCTCTTTTCCTGGAGCTGACTTCAAATATCGTAAGTTACACATAACAGTTTTCATATGAGAGGAATAGGGATCATGCATAAACTGACTGACCAAACTCATAGCCACAACAATGCTAGGTCGTGTATGTGAGAGACATCAGTTTTCCTACCAACCGTTGGTAGCCACCTTTGTCAACTGGTTCATCCTCCTATTCCTTGAGGTAGGTACTGGCTTTCATAGGAATATCAGAAGGATGACAACCCAACATACCTGTCTTGGACAACAGATCAAGGATGTGCTTCCTTTGAGAGAGAGAGAGAGATGCCTTTTGAGGACCTAGCAACTTCAATCCCAAGAAAGTACCTTAACTTTCCAATATCCTTTTTCTCAAATACTTTGCCCAGAAAACCCTTGAGACGATCAATCTCAGTGCTATCATTTCCTATTACCATGATGTCATCCACATAGACAATGAGTATAGTAACTTTTTCACCAAACCACTTAATGAATAATGTGTGGTTAGCATTAGTCTGCTTATAACCCACAAATGTCGTAGCCTTGTGAAACCTTCTGAACCATGCTCTAGGTGACTGCATCAAACCATAGAGAGCACGCTTCAACTTACAGACCTTGCCCTGAGTTCATGTGCTAGAGAAACCTGGTTGAATTTCCATATAAACTTCCTCATCGAGCTCTCCATGGAGAAAGCATTCTTTGCATCAAGTTGTTCGAGTTCCCATCCTAAGTTCACAACACATAAGAGTAAACTCGCACAGAGGTCAACTTGGATCTTGGTGCAAATGTCTCCTGGTAGTTGATTCCATAAATCTGAATGAACCCTTTAACCACAAGCCTAGCTTTGTAGTCAATAGAACCATTGATCTTTTGTTTTACCACAAACACCCACTTACAGCCAACAAGTTTTTTCCCAGGTGGAAGAGTCACAAGTTCCCATGTATCATTCCTTTTTAAGACATCCGTTTCTTCCTCCATTGCAACCTTTTATTTTTTTTCTATAAGAGCTTCTTGCCAATTCTTAGGGACACAAGTAGATGAAAGATAAGACAAAAGCATGATAGGAAGGAGAAAGTGAATCATTGAAACAACATAAAATATAGGGTGTTGAGTACAGGTACTAGTGCCTTTTTTGAGGGCAATAGTTGGTCAAAAGAAGAGATTATACCTGAAGTATGAGGCTCAGTCGGGTCTGGATCCAGGGTTGGTGAAGGGATGTGTAAAGGTGCTATAGTAGTGGTGATGGTCCGAAGTTGCTTATTTTTGGTATGTCCTCTACTATAAACTTGAAGAGTGGAGTCATCCATTGGTTTTTGGAATTCACCAATGGTTCTTTGAACTGGAGTCATCTCCCCCTAAGTTGGAACAATATGTTCTGCCCTTTCACTATCTTGTGGAACATTAGGATCCTGAGGTGAAGATGATGGGTATACTAGTGGAGTAAGTAGATTCAGAGTCATCTCTTCTTCACTAGTAACACTAGACTCCCCCTGAAGAGGTGATGATGAGTAGTAACCAACATAACCATGAAACACAACATCCATTGTTACTATTGTATGCCGGATAGGAGGATGGTAACACTTGCATCCTTTCTGTGTAGGAGAGTAACCCAGAAAGATACACTTAGCACTTTAAGGTTCCAATTTTCCTAGAGAATTATGATCCCTAGCATAGTAGGCACACCCAAAAGTCTTTGGAAGAACCAGGAAGGATGTAATCCATTGAAGAACCTCAACAAGAGTTTGAGAGTTGAGGACACGAGTCGTCATATGATTGATTAGGTAGGCTATTGTGAGGACAAGTCTAGGGGTGCAAGTTTGGCCCTGACGGCCCGAACCTATCCTTGGCCCGCCCTAATCCCGAACAAGTATCAACCGGAAATTTTAGCCCTAAGGGCCTGTCCGACCCTGAAATTTCTGACCCTAAGCGGGTAAGGGTTGATGTCTTTGGCCCTGCCAGTCCGCCCTGAACCTATCCCTGATTTTTTTACCTTGACTTTTGACCCTGATTTTGGCCTAACGTGGCCTTGGTTTTGGCCCTTGATGTTGACTTTGGATTTTTTGTTTTCTTAGGATGTTCTCCTCTTTGTTTAACATGACAAGGGTTTTGAGATATTCGGATTGTTTGCCTTATTAAGATGATCTCTTTGTTTATCATGACAAATAATTAAAAATTTTTGGATTATTTGCTTTCTTAGGATGATCTCTTTGTGGAAGATTCCCACTCTTGCTGGCAAGGCAGATCGGTCCGGGGCTAAAACTATGACTCATTCTGGAGTATAGAACAGGTTGAAGCAACGTGTAGAATTCGACAGAAATCTCCGGCTAGTATCACCTTGACCCGAAATCTCTCCAAACAGACCCCGATATGCATCGGGACAGAGCCAGCGTGGGTAATAAGGTTGGACCCACAGATAGACAACTAAATTATGACTTCCACCGTTGAAATGCCGGTAAGATTGGATAACCGTCACCCCAATAGAATGATCTGGGCTATAGGCCATGAACAAAGTTTCGACCTAGCAAGAAAAGCCTTACCCAGGGTGGTCGTAGATCAGCGTCTTTCGCGCGCGCTTCTCCCCTGGCTTTAACAAGCCAGTTATGCACCTTGCTCTTATAAGCAAGTAGCTTTGATTTGGGAATAAGCTGGAAGTCAAGTTAGAGAAGTTAAGGGCTCTAGTCAGTAGTCAGTAGTAAGAAGCAAGTAGAGCAGAACACTATTGGCAAGGCAAAAGCCGTATGAATTGAAAAGAGCTGATCTTTGATCTGTTGTCTGGTTAGGACTTCACTATAACTACCGTTTACCATAATAGTTGGAGTTATTTGTATTGTTTGAATGTTTGCTTTAGGATGTTCTCCTCATGACAAGTAATTTGTGGCTTTTTTTTTTTTTTTTTATCTCCTCTTTAATATAAATATTTTTATTTTTAAGTTATTTCATATTTTACAGGGTCAGGATCAGGGTATACCTGACCCTTGATGGCAAACTAGGGTCAATCAGGGTCAGGTCAGGGTCAATCAGGGTCATCCCATCCCGACCCTAAAAAATCAGGGCCAATCAGAGCGGGTAAGGGTTGGGTTGAACCTTGAAGGGTTGGGCCTGGGTTGAAGTTTTGTGGCCCTGAGTCAGAGTCAGGGTCAGGGTGGGTTTGGGCCCAGTTAAGGGGACTCAGGGTTGGGCTAGGGTTTTAAGAAGCCCAGCCCAACCCAACCCGGCCCTGTTGCACCCCTACGGTAGTATCACCAGTTCGATTTGCTCCCTCAGAGGTAGTAGTGGATCTAGTCGTTAGGGCTGACCTTTCAGTAGTAGGAGTATAGAGCATAGAGTTACGATGACATTCCTCCGTATAAATCATAGCAAAAGACTGTTCCAGAGTAGGGAAGGGAGATTTGATAAGTATCTAAACACGAATCTGATTATACCCGACAATCAAACCTGCCAAGAAATCATACACCCTAATTTTGCATGTTTAGTGAAAGGAGTACTGTCTTCAACATTTTTGGGATGATAATCTGCAAAGTGGTCCAGTTCATACCATAGGGTATGAAGTTCTGCATAACATTTGGACACAGAGAGTTCTTACTGGGTAGTGGTATGAACCTTTTTGCGAAGATCAAATAATTGAGCATCATTCCCTAGTTGCCCATAAGTTTCCTTGGTAGCAGCCAAAATCTGAGAAGCAATATCTAATAGCAAAAATCCTTGAGAAATAGACTGATGAATAGAACAAATCAAGTAAGTCATTACCAAAGAGTCATTAGTGACCCATTACTTGGATCGAATTACCTAGTAAGGGTAGTGAGGTACTCCAAATAATATTCGGCTTGATGAAGAACTGTTGAGATAAGCAAATTAGGGTTTTGGGAGAAAACCATAATTGTTAAAGAAGATGAGAGATTTGATACAGAGACTAGGTAGATGGGGCCACACATCTGGTCAATCTCCTCTGTAAAGGTGATAATGATCTCCTAAAAAATTTATCCAATTCTGAGGAGGGAGTACCAAATATCGATTTTGTTCCAAAACCTTTTTTTTTTTGCACAAAATCTATTTGTGTAGATCTTAATCTCGAAGATAATGAGGAGTCCTTCCAAGTAGCTGTACTTGATCTTCAAGAGGTAGACGTGTGTTCTTTAAAGAGGAAGAAACCACACTGCATAGAATAGAAGAATAAAAAATTGCATAGGGTGAATAACCCAAATTTTCTTGCAAGGGTTTTTGGTGTTCTAGTTCATGAGGTAGGGTATAGGACAGACACTAGATTCATAGGAATCACTTTATCAGTGCTGCCTTATGGTAGGTTAATGGGACAAAGGTAGGATAAGATGGAAGCTAACAAAGGTGATGGAAGGGAAGGTGAAGGTCTATGATTTTTGAAGGAGAAGGGGCTCTGATACTATGTTAACAGAAAGAATGGGAGAATGGTTGTGTCTTTATAGCTGATCACACAAGTCCCCTATTTATATTATAAAATCATGATAAAGTCATGATAGGAGTACAAGACAGAAATTATTTCTATTTTTCCTATCTATATGATGGCGGTCAAGTTTAAGGCTACTATTCTTAACTTTTGATCTAGTTTACCTTATCTATATGAGTTGATTGATGCCCATATGTGCTTGCTGCCGATAGAGCTTTTTGATGCTCATACTTGCTGCTGATATAGTTTTTTGATGCCTACATGTGCTTGCTGCTCTATCCAAATATATGTTCAGATTTGATTTATGGTATGAACACGAGCAGTTAGAGGACGTGCCTGCAGTAGTCGAATACCTCCAGCATGGACATCCACTGCTGCACTTATGGATCTTAGTGACTATGAAGATGAATATGCTGATGCCCTACCAGCAAGACCTCCCCCATTTACCCCTTATCCTATGCCAGTTTCCTACCCTGCACCACCACCTCCTAACCCACATAGACCGCCTCCAGCTCCTTTATCCTCATCCACTGAAACTCCACTTAAATCCATCCATACCATCATTTCCCCCTCAGAAAACCCTCTTCCCCTTCTTCTTCCCTGTTTTCTTCTCCTCGTCGTTCTTCTTCTTCCCGTTCTTCTTCCCCCTCTTTAGATTATCTTTATGAGTTATCTTATGTCCCCGATGATCAGGTTATCCCTGCTACCCCCTACTCCTCTCCTTAATCCATATACTGTTTTCCCTAAAACACTGACACCTCCACGTTGGACTACTCTTCTCAAACCAAGGAAAACTCCTCCCTTGAAGGAATTGGTCCAGGCCTCGTGCTTTGATCAACTCCATGTCCCTACTACTGATAAAGAGCAGTTTTTCACCCTTGAGATACCTTCGGATCTTATCCCTCAATGGATTTTGGATTGAATGCCAAGTTTCAGATCTGACTCGTATTACTACCTATCTGTATACGTTCATACTCTTGCGTGCTAGTCATTCTACTTGATTGTCATGGCTGGGACCATAGTTGTCACAGCACCAAGGCGGTGGAGGGTTGACCAAGTGTTTTTTATTTTCCCTATTTTCTAACATTATTTAGTAAAGTATCATAAAAAAATCAAGATTAAACATCAAGTCAATTAAAAACCAACATTTAGCCATATTAAATCATAAAAAATTAACATTAAGTCATATTAAGTTATAAAAAATCAAAATTTAGAGAAATGCTTTTGTTCTATAATAAGTTTGACTGGTCAAATGATATTATTTTTTCATGAGACTTTGTATTAGTTATAATATAAAACTAGCTTTCCAACAAATCTAAGATTACTTAAATCTGAGTTGTAATGACAAAGTTATGCTTTAGTCAAACTTATTTTTAAGTGTGCGAATGCTGTTAAAATCTCCTGAATGAAAATAATTTTATGGATATCAAAACAAAAAATTATTTTACCGGACTTTTGGTTTTTAGCAATGTTTTAACAGGAAAGAATTTATAAAATTTTCATAATTGAGAAAACCCCAGCATTTAAAAGTTGAAAATCGCCCCCTATAACCAAAATCCAGTTTTTGTTCTTGGACTGAGGAGTTGACTTTTTATCCTTTTGGAATTTGATTTTTAAACTATTTTTATTGGATTCAAATAGGGGGTATTTGCTTATTTATGAATAATATCTTAAGTAAATGAACTCATTTACTTAAATGATATTTGGCATAAATAAGTGCCAAAACACAAGGCGGCATACAGTGCAACAAGGTGACTGTCGCCTAGGCCTTAGGCAAACCGCCTGGACACCTAGTCTTCGCCTAGGCGATGCCTTGACAAATATGGCTGGGACTATACCTGCTACTACTTCTACGGTTTCTTCTACTATTGCTTCCTCTGCATCGGATAATATCAATGTCCAGATCACCTCTACAAGCTCAAAGGGAACTCGAACTATCTTCTTTGGGCTCAGTCTGTTAAGGTGTATTTGTTGGCTAAAGGCAAACTGAGCTATACCACCTCTGAGGCTCCTTTGCCTTCTGATGATAAGTATGACAACTGGATGAAGGAGAATGCCTTGATTATGATCTGGTTATAGAACAGCATGGAACCAGATGTAGTTGCCAATGTTATGTTCCATTTTATAGCTAAGGGAGTGTAGGATGATCTGAAGGAAACATACTCCCAAGAGAAGAACATGACATGGATTTATGACATATATGAGAAGCTCTTCCAGTTTCGTCAATCTGAAAAATTCCTCTCTGAGTATTATAGTGCCTTTAAGGGAATGGTGGAAGAGCTTAATGTCTTCTAGCCTCTGACTACTGATATTGAGAAGTTGAAGGCTCAGCGAAACAAGTTCTTTGTTTCCAAATTTTTTGCTGGTCTGAATAGTGATCTAAAGGCAGTGAAGGGCCATCTACTTGCTGGTGATACGGTCCCTACTCTGAATGATGCCTTTTCGCGACTATAGCGTATCACCTCTTCATCTAAATCTGATCACCCTTCCAGAGATAATTCTTCATTCTTTGCTAACCGTGGCCGTGGGCACGGTCAAGGAGGACGTGGTCCTATTGGTCGAGGTTCTAGTGGACAGTCCTCGGATAGCACAGGTCACCAATGTACTTACTGTGGAAAACCTAACCATACTATAGAGACGTGCTAGGCCAAGCATGGCAAGCCAGAGTGGGCAACTCAGCCAATCATGCAGTGTCCGATGATGGTACTGACATTGTATCTCCGATGACTACTACACCTATATTTTCTTCAAAAGATTCTTCTACTAGTATGTGCCATGACATCAACCAGCTACTTTGGTGCTTGCACTCTTTTGAGGCCTCTTCTAGTACATCCCATGGTGCCTTTATATCCGCTGCTACCTTTGCTCATGTTAGTACATCAACCCTTCTTTCCACTACATCTACCCCCTGGATCATTGATTCAGGTGCTTCTGCTCATATGACTGGTAAGTCATCACTTTTTCAGACATTCTCATCTAGTACTAATTCCACATCTATCATTCTTGCTAATGGTACATCCACCCCTGTTCTTGGACATGGTACTATTTCTCCTACTTCATTGCATTTATCGTCTGTATAACATGTACCTCAATTTCCGCTAAGTCTTCTTTTTGTGAGTCAATTGACTAGATCTCTCAATTGCTCAGTAACCTTCTCTCCCTCTCATTGTATTTTTTAGGATCTTCACTAGAGGAAGACGATTGGTGGAGGGTGTGAAAAGGATGGATTGTATTACCTCAACAGTGGCTGTCTTCCCACTTCTGCTGCTACTACTACTGTTGGGGATGTTTCTCCATTCCAATGGCACTGTTGTTTAGGACACTTGGCCTTACCTAGATTACAACTTTTATTTCCCAGTTTTAAATGTCTCTAGATTAGAGTGTGAGGCCTGTGAGTTGGGTAAACATCATCGAGTGTCTTTTCCATCTCGGTCAGTGTCGCATAGTCAGTCGTTGTTTTTATTAGTTCATTCTGATGTATGGGGTCCTTGTAGAGTTAGTAATATGTTTGGGTTTCACTATTTTGTTACATTTGTAGATGATCATTCTCGCCTCACATGGCTTTACATGTTAAAGGACATATCTGATTCTCTCTGTGTTTCAAAAATTCTATAATGAAATACAAACTCAGTTTGACATTTCTATTAAGATTTTTTGTTCTGATAATGCTTTAGAATATGCTCAAAATGATATTTCTGACTTTTGTGATACCCATGGCATGATTCATCAGACTAGTTGTGCATATACCCCACAACAAAATGGGGTTATTGAACGTAAGAACCGGCACCTCCTTGAGGTAGCTCGAGCTATTATGATACATATGCATGTTCCTAAGCATTTTTAGAATGATAGGGTTTTAACTGCATGTCATTTGATTAATCGCATGCCTTCTTCTGTTCTGTCAAATAGGTCTCCCTTCTCTATCTTATTTCCTACTCTACCTAGTTTTCCTCTTCCTCCCCCGGTTTTAGGGTGTGTGTGCTTTGTTCACAATCTTCACATGCATTTGGATAAGTTGTCTGCACAGGCTACTAAATGTATCTTTTTGGGGCTACTCTCGTACCCAAAAAAGATACAAGTGCTATGATCCTGTTACTCACAGGAACTTTGTTAGTGCCGATGTGACCTTTTTTGAAGGCACATCATTCTTTTCTCCACAGGTGTCTCAGCCTACTGAGGAGTGGTCCTCTACTTCTCCCATTCCATCCCTTACACCAATTCTTGATACCCGATTCCCGATTCCCGATTCTCGATTCCCCTAGTACCAATACTCCTGTTCCACGTCCTCTATAGGTTTATCAGCGTAAGACGAGGGTTGGACAGTCCAGTGGCGAGGTTACTGATCCAGCTGCTACACATACTCCCTTGCTACCTTCCTCTGGTGAAGCTCCTCTTTCTGTTCCATCTCATGACTTACCAATTGCTCGTAGGAAAGGTATACGTTTTTGCACTAAAAAATCCTTGGTTGTTTATCCTATTGATAAGTTTATGTCTATCTCTCACCTTCCACCTTCTATTTATGGCCTTGCTCTATCTCTCTTTACTAACCCTGTTCCCCGTACTCATACTGAGGCTCTCCATATCCCTGGATGGAAGGGTGCCATGGATGTAGAAATGGATGCTCTCTTGATCGTGGAACCTGGAGTCTGGTAGATTTACCTCCTGGTAAGGATCTGGTGAAATGTCACTGGGTATACACTGTTAAGTATCACTCTGATGGCTCTGTTGAGAAATTGAAGGCTCGTCTGGTTGCCAAGGGGTATACTCAGACTTATGGTGTTGATTACTTTGAGACCTTCTCCCAGTTGCTCGACTTAATTCTGTTCGTGTTCTTATTTCCCTTGCTGGCAACTTTGATTGGCCTTTATTTCAGTTGGACATCAAGAATGCCTTCTTGTATGGTGATCTACAGGAGGAAGTTTATATGGAGCAACCTCCCGGGTATGTTGCTCAGGGGGAGAATACAGGTCGAGTGTGTCACTTACATAAAACGATCTATGGTCTCAAACAATCTCCTCGGGCATGGTTTGATAAGTTCAGTGCTACCATAGTCACTTGTGGGTTTTCCCAATGTTATTCTGATCACTCTGTGTTTGTTCGCCGCAGGGGTGACAAGCTGGTTGTTTTGATAATGTATGTTGATGATGTCATCCTGACTGGTAATGATGAGGCAGGAATTTCTGAAGTAAAAAGTCATCTCTAGCATCATTTTCAAACAAAGGATCTAGGCCAACTTCATTATTTCCTTGGGATTGAAGTAATCTGGAGCAAAAAAGGAATCAGTCTATCCCAAAGGAAGTATGTAGTGGACCTCTTATCTGATACTGAGATGCTCGCATCCAAACCTGTTGATATCCCTATGGATACTCACCAAAAGTTTAGTGTTGATGATGGTGAACCTCTTCAGGATATACATCAGTACAGAAGTCTGATTGGCAAGCTAATTTACCTTACTGTGACCCATCCTGATATCTCCTATGCTGTTGGAGTTCTCATTCAGTTCATGCAGTCTCCTCAGAAGTCTCATTGGGACGCTGCTGTTCGTGTTCTTCGCTACCTGAAGAGGGCCCCTGGCAAAGGGCTAGTTTATCGTCCTAATTGGCATATGGATCTAGTTAGTTACTCTGATGCTGATTGGGCTGGCTTTGCTAGTGATCGGAGATCTACCACTGAATATTGTACATTTGTTGGAGGTAATTTGGTCACGTGGCGTAGCAAGAAACAGACCACTATTGCCCAGTCTAGTGCAGATGCAGAATATAGAGCTATGTTCATACTACTGTTGAGCTGATGTGGTTGTGTTCGTTACTCTTGGAGTTGGGATTTCTAGTAACCAAACCTATGCAGATGCATTGTGACAACCAAGCTACTGTGTATATTGCTAGCAATTCGGTCTTCTATGAGAGGACCAAACATATAGAGGTGGACTGTCACTTTGTTCGTGATGCTGTTCTAAAGAAGCTGATTGAGACTCCATTTGTTTTATCAAAGAATCAGTTGGCTGATATGTTCACTAAGTCCTTATTTGCTCCTAGCTTTCGCAATGGTTGTACCAAGCTGAGCATGGGAGATTTATATGCTCCAGCTTGAGGGGGAGTGTTGAGTTTAGTGCTATTCCCAAATAAGGAATAGCACTAATCAGCGCCTACGACAGGGACTGTTTAGTCCTTGTCACTTTTGTTTGGGTATTTTTTGTTTTTTCCTTCATGTAAGTGGGGGCTCTTCTTGACCTAAAGTTATATATACATAAGAGAACCTGAGATTACATTCATATTGAATTAATCTCAGGTTGCTCTCCATTCTTTGGACTTCTTCTGGTTACTTCATCTTCTTCCTCTTCTCTTCTCTTTTCTTCCTCTTTTTCTTCTTGTTTCTGGTTTAGCTCAGCCTATGGAATTGTAACAAACACCATAGGCCACTCTATCAATATAGCTGCATTGTCGACTATGTGGTCTATTTGGGGTTCACCAAAATGAATCTTTATTGGCCTCAATAGATGCTATGATAGAATTTCCCTTTTGACGTTATAATATAAAACCAGTACCCAACTAGACAACTAGGTACTGATCTCATAGGACAACCATCCCATAATCATTTCAACAGATTACAACATATACAACATATAAATCAGAAGAACATAGCAGAACACCTTCGAATGCCTCTTTTGAATTAATAGTTGCACGTTTACAAGACAAAAATAAAATCAATAGGGAAGAAGATAGAAGAAGGGAGGTACGTGTGGTAATAGTAGGTTTTAGGCAAAGTGTCAGTTTCTGAACGGACTAATGTAAGACTAGATTGGACACCCAACTAGACCCAAAACTGCAGGAACTTTTAGACCAAAGAACAACCAAAACCAGTCTCAAATTTATAGCAGAAAATCAGCCTCAAACAACAGTCCAGAATATAGGGCCTGTTTGTAACGTTTCTGCCATTTCTGTTTCAAAAAACGGCAAAAACATAAATTTCCGTTCCTAGAAACAGAAACGGAATTGAAGGTGTTAGATAAGTCATGTTTCTGGAAGTCGATAGTAACCAGCGAAAGAATGGCCATAAATCGTTTCCAGAAACGGCGAAACAAGTTGTTTCTCCTGGGTCGTTTCTTGAACCATAAATAGGTAGAAATTTCAATTTCTATTTCTGAAAACAAGTGAAACGAAACAGTTTTATCAAATGCTTTTTGTTTCGTTTCTGTCGTTTCTGTGTCCAGAAATAGCAGAAACGCGTTTCTTGAAACGTTATCAAATTGGCCCTAAGTTTGGACTTAAGTGTCTGTTTGGATCTTGAGAATCCAAACAATAAAACGTGGATACGTGAATTTATGTTAAATAGATGAATTAAAAGCATACAACCTACCCAATAACCTCCACCATTTAATATAATACTCCCCCCAAAAAGACCTAATATACCTCCCCCAAACAAAGGCTAACGTTCTTACTAACGGCGGTAGCTGACACTTTCTTTATTAATCAAAAATACATAAGAAATTAGACCTCTCACCTAAAAGTTTTATAGTTTTGGGTCATAGTAAGGTAATGGTTGGAAATGAACATGGTATGTTGTCATGAATAAAAAGTAAGAGATGAAATTTTAATTTAAACAAACACACCCTTGCATAGTTTTTAAGGCGGTAAGGCGACGGAGGCGTTTGAGGGTCTTTCGGAGCGCCTTAGCGATAAGGCGGGCATAAAGCGTTGCCTTATTGACTAAAGCGTTCCTGTGTAATTTTTTTATAAAACCAATCTATTTGGCTCAAATCCTAGTTGAATCCCATTACTCATATGTTAAATAAATATTAAAGGTTCATATTCATACCAATGTAAGATATTCATCAAGAAAACAAATCAATAAAGTGAATAAACTAAGTTCATCTTCATCAATCATCAATCATCATAACATATTAACATATAATATAAATACATAATTATGAAGCAAAATTATAAAAATAAAGAAAAGAAGACATAAAAAATACAAGTATTTATTATACTCACCTCTATGATGCCAAAATGAGTGCCTAAGCCCTAAGATCATCCACTATATTTCTACTCCTGTCAATGAAGAATGAAGCTCACCGTTGCCGGAGCAAAATGGTCGCCTAGATAAGTGGTTCTTCCTTGTTCCTTGATTCCTTTTCAAAGCCCTTTCTTAAAACCCTTGACAAAATCCAAACCCTATTTGTGAATCGTGTTTTTGTTTTGTTTGTTTTGGTTATTTTTTGTGGAGTAAAGTTGATCTCATACATCTCAAGTGTTAATAAAATCATACGCCTACCAATAAAAAATCTATATTTAGAATCTTCATCAAGTAATTTTAAAATGTGCTTAAAAAAAAAAACCCATAAGGCGCCACTTCACGTAAGGCGGAGCACTGCCTTACCATCTCTAGATTGCATCAGCACCAAGACGCTAGTAAGGAGTCGCCTTAGCAACGCCTTAAAAACTATGCACCCTTGTAATACAAGATGCAAATGCCCCCAAAGATACCAATACAAGAATCATGTATGCCTATAGTATCTACCCATGTTCTTACTAAATTATAGTCCTAGTTAAACATTAAAATTATGAGAATTTATTTAGGCAGTGAAAGTCCAATCCAAAAACTCATGGTATAATTAGGGTTAAATTCTTGATAAATTTTGGATGAAGTTTTCCTGCACTGGTGGCTGAATGAGGAGAGGCCTAGCTATGACTCCCTCTCTCCCTCCTATATCCTAGGGTCGCAAGGCCACGTGCTGATTGAATTCACCATGGCCTCTGGAAAACTCGGTCCTTAAATGTATGTTAATATGGATAAATATGTTACAGTTCACTATATCACTAGGCGGGCTTTGTATTTTCCATAAATGGGGTTATGGGATTTCTCTTCTATTGAAGATTTTATCTTTCTTGTAAAAAAACTTTTTGCTCCTCGAGGATGAATAAAATTGGACATTGTTGGATTTACATAAATAAATAACCCACTGTCCAATCAATTATAAGAACCATTTTTTTTTTAATCAGGTTGATTGGTTGATCTATATTAAGACTAGATATATGGCACTGATCCAATATTTTAAAGGGTACATCTTGTTGTAACAAAAATGGTGAACTAAACAATTGTTACATATATTTTTTTTATTCAATGTTACATTCTTCTAGGCTTCGTTTGGTTGTAAGGGGAATGAAAATTTTTGATGTAAAGTGGAATTTTTTTTCCCAGGGGAAATAAATTTTAGATGTTTGATTGCAAGGAAAATATATTTTATATGTAAAAACAATTTCACATATCCATTAAAATTTCCCTTCTTATTTCCCCACCAAAATAGGAAGTAAAAATAAAACCCTACTCTCTCTCTCTCTCTCTCTCTCTCTTATACAACAAATAAACGTTTGCAGCTGTCGGAGAAGGGAGGAGAGGCTGAGAGAAGCAGTCCATAGAGAGACAGAGAGAGATCTTCACCATCCCTTTCCTTCCAATTTCAATCCCTTGTAATTACTCTCTGAGAGAATTGAATTGTTTTCCTGTTTCTCAATGCTTCCTATGCTCTACTGAAGGAATGGAAGGAGATTCAATAATAGATGATGAAGAGAATGAGAAAAGGAGGTTGAAGAGAGAAACCCATTTGACAGTTCTAACGATCTAGGTAAGGAGTATTTCAGCTGAGCTGGATAGATAGACTATATCTGCCATGGCTTTCCAACAGTACAAGTCCCCATTTGGAGACACAACTTATACGAAGGTGTTCGTTGGGGGTTTAGCTTGGGAGACTCAGACTGAAGAAATGAGGAGACACTTTGAACAATTTGGAGATATTCTTGAAGCCGTTATCATCATTGGTCAAAATTTATATATCAGGTTTTAAATTGGAAGAGACCCAGATGAAACAGAGACTAGTTAATCAGAATTGGTCAAAATTTATATATCAGGTTTTAAATGTAGGTTTTATATTTCCGCTACTACTGGTAAGTATATAAAATAGCAACTGATTACACGAGACTCCCGCTACTGCAGGGCTTGTATGCAGCCTTACCCCTACTACCGCCTAATAACAAGAGTTGTAAGACGGTTAAATAATACCACCCTTTACACTCCCACCTAATAACAAGGGGTGTAACTGGTTACAATTTACCAAGTTTGGTTGGCTTGCAAGTTTTTTAAAATTTTACATTTATTTTACATCCAACCAAGCAACTCTGGTAAATTAATTTCACTTCATTTCTGTTACAACCAAACAACTCAAAAGAGGAAAAAAAATTTCTTCCCTTCCCTTCCCTTCCCTTTCCCATTTCCCTTGCAACCAAACGCAGCCTTAATTAGCCTTCATTACTTCTGTATTGTTATTTCCAGTTTTGACTAATTATCATGAATATATTATTTTATTATTTGTTGGTTCTATGATGTTATTTGCGTTTGCCAGAGTTTTAACTAATTATCATAAATATATTTATTATGAATGGTTGTTATAATAGTTAAAAAAATACAAATTAACAACAAAACAAGGGGAGAAATATTCTTTACATGGCCTAAGCAAGAAGTTTCGTCTTGACAACTTTTGACGTAGAGCCACATGATTTATTTATTTATTTATTTTAATGAAGAAGCGGTGATTCGCTTTGTTGGCCACATATACAATTTATTTGATTACCTCAACTATAAATCCTGCCACATATACATGTATTGCCATATCTTCTTGTATTTTCAACTACTAAAAAAAAAAATCAAAATTAAATTTTTATCTAGTACCTAATTATATACCTCAAGGTAGAAGATGGAGTGCTGTAACTACTTTCTTTGTCTATATACATATATTGCTTTCTTTTCTTCATGCTCATGATATTATATAAGTAATGTTATATAATAGTCCATACATTCATTATTATTATCACCACTAGTATCACTAATAATATTTTATATTGTTGTCATTATTTCTAATATTAATATTATTATTAATACCGTGTGTAACCTTACAATGTCAATAGTTGCACTATATTTGTTATTATGTCTACTATATATATATATATTCTGCTCTTGGATTATTATGAATAGTAAGAATATAATATCAAAATAATTTTAATCTGCTATTGTTATACAATTATATTGTTTTTTTTATAATTACGTTATTAGAAAATTATTACAAATTACATTTGTTTTATCAAAAAAAAAAAAAAAGTTTATTTGTAGTGTTAGAGATCTCATATTATACAAATATAATTTTTATCCTAGGCACATCCATACAAAATACGTTTTCAATCAAAAAGCATGCAATAGGCCATTAAATCCTTCATGAAATTGGGTTAGGTTACCTTATACCACCTTAATAATTGGGTTAGGTTACAAGGGTCAATAGAATTATTGTAAATAAAAAATTTATCGTAATTTTTTCTTGACTTTGGATAAACTTTTGACTCATATAAAAGATTCATTTTAAACTGAAATTTGACTAATGAGATAGGTATAAAATCCTCTATCATAGATAGGTATAAAATCCTCTATCATAGGAACCTACCACATTTAGTTGAGGTGGTCTCAATGACAATGATGACAACTCATCAACATTCACGATGCTACTTAGGCTCCGAAGACCCATGGACTGGGGTGCAACCCTAAATATGATTAGGGGTGTAAGTTTGGCTGGCAAGCCTGAGCCCACCCAAAAAGCATGGGCTGGGCTAGGGTTGGCATTTCCACGCCCTAGCTTGGGTGGAGCTGGGCCAGGCCAGGGTTGAGGCCTTGAGTTAGAGCTATATCCTTAAATAATACATATGCTAAAGTATGTATCATATATGTATAGATATATCTGAAATTAAAAAAATAAAAAAGAATAAATTAAGTATCATAATCAATATCTAATACACAACATTGAGGTAATATATTCATCTCTCTCATAGTTTTTGAATTGCCGAAGAACAATTTAGGCACCGTTTGACAACGTTCCGTTTCTATCGTTTGCGTTTTTTTGTTCTCAGAAACAGAGAAACAGCCTAAAAAGCGTTTGATAAAGTTGTTCCATTTCACCCGTTTTTAGAAACATAAATAAAAATTTATGCCTATTTACAATTCTAGAAACGACTTTGACGAAACAAGTCCGACTTGTTTCATCGTTTCTAGAAATGAATTTGAGAGAAGAAAAAAAAAAAAGGCTGTTGTGCCCGATAAATCTCTCAACTATTTAAAGCTAAAAAGAAACAATCGAACCCTCTCTCCCTTTTGGGCATCCGATGATACTATCGGGTTTTTTAGTGGCATTATCTCTACAAAAAACATTTCGAGAAACAAGTTTATCAAACACCAAAATATCCGTTTTTGTTTCCGAAAACATGAAAAGCCATTTCTGTTGTTTCTAGACACAGAAACAGCAGAAACGTTATCAAACGGTGCCATAGTCGACCACCAGAAACAGTATCACATACTTAGAACCAAAACAGAGACTGGCTAAGAGCGCTAACAACTTCAAACTAACAGCAATTAGGTTCAGCAGTCCAGAAACCAGTATTCAGATCGGTAGAGATATTGAATACAGAAAATAGAAGCTTCAGTCCACTAAAAGACAAAAATCTGGAGATTTTTAATATCTCACAAGTGGCTGACCAGAATCAGCCAATATTTGGATCGAACCTCACTGGTATAGAGAGGAACAATCGATCAAAAAACTGGACCAGTCGGGCAACCAGATCTGGTACTTCCAGCAGGGCCGATTGCTCTGTTTTGCAGGAAATTCTGGGCAGACATAGAAAGAAACGTACCTGGTCTGCAGCGGTGTTAAACCTTGAGAATAGAGAAGACATTGAAGAGAATAATAAACTTGAATCAAACCTCCTGGACTTCACGCCGCAAGGAGTCGTCGGATCACACACCAACCCACACTTTGATCAAACACAAAGTAGTCTCACAGGGAGAAGCAGCGACAGCAGCAATTTTCTTTTTCATCCAATCGTGGGCTGTAGTATGCCCCTCTCTTTATTTATAATAATGATGGGGAGGTTTACAAAATATAGTAACTCAAAAATTAGAAACTAACAAAGACTGAATTACTAAAAACTAGTTACATAAAATTACTAAAACTGAGATTGTAAAAAGGAAACTAGATCTAAACTGAAATTAGAAACTTCTCAAGACATGAATTAGAAACTAACTATATGGCTAAAATTAGAAACTAAATAATATCTAATCTCCAAGCTAAATCCCCATCAATATTCAAGCCGTGGGCTTGGAACATCCTTGGTCGACCTCAACCACTGTGGTGGTGGTCATATGTCTTCAGCTCTGCATCAACTCTCCCCGACTTGAAAGCATTCGTCTCCAACGAATGGGCAATAGACATGTAGCGTCCATACAAGTCGGGTTCAAGTCCCTTGAAATCATCAGCATAAATCCAAGAAGAATCACTACGGGACGGCCCTTCCACTTGACAAGAAAAGTGTGATAACCGTGCCACGGCGGGAGGTCTTGTAATTATCATCCAAAACGTCTTCAATAATTTCAGAAGTGGGTGGCTTCAGTTGAGGCAGCCTTAACATCTGTTCCATGTTTCCATCATCCGATTGGTGCCCAACATAAAGGTGAAGATCAGCCACATTAAACACGTTGCTTATGGTCATGTCATCAGGCAACTCAATCACATAAGCATTAGGTCCTATACGCTTCAGTGCCTTGTAGGGACCCATCTTCCATGGATGTAACTTGGTATTGACACCCGTCTAAAACTGTTCGGGATTTACTCGAATCATCACCATGTCCCCTGGTTTGAACTCCACATAACGCCGATGATGATCAGCAGAAGCCTTATACACCTCATTGTTCAAGGCAATACGTTGTCGAACGTTGGCATGTACCTCAATGATATGACGCAAGAACTCATCAACCCCAATACTAACTTGAGCTTGGGGTGGAAGTGACATAAGATCAATAAATTGCTTATGTTGAACTCCAAGCAAGATCTCAAAAGGAGTACGACCCGTTATCCTATTCACTGAGCTGTTGTAGGCAAACTCTGCAATATCAAGAATAGAAGGCCATGTCTTCTCATAATCTCGAACCCAACACCGCAACAAGTTTACCAAGCTACGGTTCACCACCTTTGTCTATCCGTTCGCCTGTGGATGAAATGCAGTTGAAAAATTCAGCTTTGTATTTGTCTCCAACCACAATGTCTTCCAAAAATAACTCATGAACTTAACATTACGGTCAGACACAATACTAGTTGGCAGCCCATGTAGTCGCACTACCTCCTTGAAGAAAAGCTTTGCAACATGATAAGCATCAAAAGTCTTTCTACAAGGTATGAAATGAGCCATCTTAAAGAAAAGATCCACAACCACCATAATGGAATCATATCGTTCTCTAGTAGGGGGTAGTTTTAGAACAAAATCCATGCTAACATCAAGCCACGGTGCATGAGGAACAAGAAGTGGAAAGTATAAACCTGTGTTCTGTTTTTCCCCTTTTGCCAACTGACATGTACATCTCTTGATCACATGATCGACATCCTTTGCTATGCATGGCCAATAATATCGATCAGTCACCTGCGCAAGAGTCTTATCCTTCCCAAAATGTCCTCCTAATCCTCCTCCATGTATCTCCCGTATGATGTGATGACGTAAGGAAGAATTTGGGATACAAAGCCATGTGACAAAGAACAAGTACCCATCATGAATAGAGTACTTTAGGTTTTGCCCACCCTGTTGTAACTCCGCAAAGACAGTGTTGAAATCAGGATTAGATGCGTATTCACCCCGTATTTGATCAATGCTAATAATATATATTGAAAATGTGTTAAGTGTGAGCACTTTCATGTAAGTATAAACTCCTGTAAGTAAGCTACCCATTTGGCATGCCTATGGCTAATCGACTTATGTGAGTGAAGGTGCTTCAAAGCCTTGTGATCAGTGTACAAAATGAACTCCTTACCAATAAGGTAGTGTCTCCAATGATGTAGCACTTGGACGATTGCATATAACTCCAGATCATATGTCGAATAGCGCTTCTTGGCCTTATTCAATTTCTTGCTATAGAAAGCGATGGGGTGTCCTCCTTGCATTAACACTCCTCCTAGCCCAACATGTGAAGCATCAGTAGCTACCTCAAATACTTTGTCAAAATCTGGTAGGCATAGAATGGGTGCCTCTGTCATCTTCCTCTTTACAAGAGCGAAGGCTTTGGTCGCTGCAGCTGTCCATTCAAACTTCCCTTTACTTGCCTTCATACATTCAGTGATGGGTGCCATAATTGCACTAAAATTCCAAATAAATCTCCTGTAGAAGGAAGCCAAACCATGGAAGCTACGGACTTCTGTTAGTGTCTTAGGTGTAGGCCAATCAGTGATGCTCTTGATCTTCTCCGAATCAGCTTTAACCCCTTTTAATGACACTATAAATCCAAGAAATACAACCTTGGGCAGCATAAAGGAACACTTCTTGAGATTAATGTATAACTTCTCAACACGGAGTACTCTCAAGACTTGCCTCAAGTGATCCATATGCTCTTCTTGGTTCTTACGGTATATCAAGATATCATCAAAGTAAACAACTAGAAAGCGACCAATGAAGGGACGAAGTACCTGTGTCATAACTCTCATGAAGGTGCTAGATGCATTCGTCAGACCGAAAGACATAACTTTCCACTCATATAAGCCATCCTTGGTCTTAAAGGTGGTCTTCCTCTCATCTCCAGAACGGATGAGAATCTAATAGCCACTCCTCATATCTAATTTGGAAAAGACCTTTGCCCCAGATAGCATATCCAACATATCATCTAGTCGTGGTATAGGGAACCTATACTTGACTGTTATCTTGTTGAAAGCACGGTTGTCCACACACATACGCCAAGAACCATCCTTCTCCGGTGTGAGTAAAGCTGGTACTGCACAAGGATTAAGCTCTCCTCAATAAAACCCTATATCCCCCACCTTTTCTTTGCTTGCCCCTTCTCCTCCCATATCTGGAACTCAGTCCTCTCCAAATGCTAGCCCAACCAGAGAAGCATCCTTCCCTTCGATAGAGAATTCATTTGGATGGATATAACTTTCCCCAGCTCATCCTTTTGTGACACCATTGGAAAACTCGCTTTCTATGCTACTGTCAATCATCTTTGGATGGAGCGCAACATTCATAGATGGACCCCCAAATCTAGATCCCCGAACATGATTTGGAAAGCTATATATTTCGATGTTACCTCTAAAGCTCAATACTTCTACAGCCTTCGCCCTCGTCCCATCCCCATCACCCCGAAAAATTCTCATATCATATCTTCTTGGAACCTTCAGGTTGACCTCTTCCATCCTCTCTGAGCCTTGCCCATCCGGCTGCCCCCCCCCCCCCCCCCCC